>NW_027256881.1:258680554-258960554 GCF_029215685.1 Pituophis catenifer annectens | reverse complement strand
AGAGCCTTCCTATTATTATGCACCTAGTTACTCATTCCAAGTCACAGTCAAGGGCCTTTTAACATCCCCCCTTTTCCTTTTTCTTTTTTTATTTTTGATGAACAAAGACTATGGCTGAGTTCACACATCAAGCTAAGTCAAAACTAAGCAAACTACACTATGTTTACTGCAATGTGTGAACCAAGTATTGCAGATTGTAAACCACAGTAGACTCTTTCACAAGTATGCACATGAGAGTCTTGCAACATTGGTTCCTGTCTATTTTTCAGTCTCATCTGAATTCAAACTGTCTTCACTTCTACCTCCCATTTTTTTTTTATTCAGTCATTCTACAAGAGACTGTTTCTTCCAAACCTGCTGTGGGATTGCCCCTTTTCACCACTTGTGCCAATAATCACTATGAAGCAAAGGTCTTAGTGGTCAGTCGGAAAATACATTAACCAAGACATAACTCAAATGACTGTTGTATATAAACAGTCTTGAACTATTGGTAGTTTTCAGAGCAGTGAAGGTTTCTGGTTCCTCTTCTGAAGTGATTTTATCTCTACACTACTTGATCTAGCTATGGATGCAGTGCAAGACTCACAATCTCTTTGTTCACAGTATACTTGTTGGTCAATTACAACCACCCCAGTTGGGTTGCTTCACTTGGAAATTTCATTTGATCTCTCCACAAATGGGAATTCCATCAACAAATCTTTTAATAACAGTCCAGAATATGCAATACCTGTTGCTGAGAATGATAAAGGTGATAATGAGGGGAAATGTTCATCCCAGGGTTAAATTAGCATGTACTGCTGTAAATTATGTATGCAAATGATTTCTAGTTCTAATTTCTTTAACTTTATGAAATATGTCACAATACATATTGAATGCATACATGTATGTACCATCATGCTATTCACATTGGAATAAGCAACATTATGTAAAGAAAAGAAAAAGAGTAAAAAATAAATAAATTAGAGAAAGAAAATAAGAAAAAAGGAACAAATAAGCGAAAATGACGTCTAATTTAAATCTGGTATTATGTCGCAACACCATTCATTATATATTCCAGTATTTTTCTGTTCTTACCAATATCCACACTCTCACTAAATCCATACACCTACACCAATTCATATATTGCTTCTCAACTTCTAGCCTCCCTTTCTGAGGATCTCGTCTTATACTAATCTTCTAGAATTATTAAAATTGTTTATTGTTATAAACAGACACATTAAAACCTAACTGATTCTGACTTGTAAAACTGAAGATAGACTTAATATGTTTCTGTCATTGTTGAGACACCATAAACCTAGCATTCTTCCTATTGTATCGTACATAATGAAGTTTCAAAGAGCCTTTGTCCGGTGCAAATTATTTATGTTTTTATTTTCCTTCAATTACTTATTTCCATTTCAAGTTAAATGTTGCTTTTGAAAGTCTCTGACTCATCATGTGGTATGGACAAATTGTTGTTAATAAACACAAACCCAGGCACCAAGAAATAGTAAGAATTTTGTTCCTTTGAATTCTAATTTGTATACAGTATCACAAAAGTGAGCGTATTCTTCATATTGCTAACTACCTACTTCTCTTGGAAAGTAAATCATGTTACCAGTAATAAAATAAATGTAAAGACAGTGCACCTAGGTTAGAATACAGGTTTGGTAACTGAAAGAAACTTATCTTCATTCAATCCAATTGTATTCAGTTTTATTCTTCTGAGTACAAACTGAACATTCATTATCAGTGCAATCTGAAATTGAAACAATTTGCTTTTTGTTTTGGAAACAAAATGAATCCTGTGATCCTGTACATATGTATTCAAAATTAGACCATATTGACTTCATTGGGAATTACATATGAGGGTCTAGGAATACATTGAAATCACTAGAGTATAATTCCCATGTTAGAGAATAATCCCCAGGCACACAGTAGGATTAATGTCTAAATATACTGTACATCTTTTGAATTGTATTGTAAAGGACTTATCTTGGCCTTATGGAATTAGATTCATATGAAGTTTTGCTCAACTCAAAAGCATCCTTTCCTTTATTATTATTTTTTTTTACCTATTTGGATCTTAGGCTTTGAAAGAACTTGAGAGAAAAAATAAAGCTGAATGGAAAATAGCAGAATTTTTTAGAGAAATATATGACATGCTTAATGATTTGAGAGACAGTTAAGGGGGGGAAACCACTCAAATGTTTTGCTCATTGGCAGGGAGAATTTGAAATGAGTAATATTAATAAAAATTCATTATAGTTCTTTCTTTTTGTTCCCTCTGTCCTCTTCCCTCTGTCTCTCTCTCTCTGTCTCTCCCCCTCTCTCCTCTCCCCTCCCCCTACTGAAAATCTCCTGCCACAGCGATTGCATTTGCCTCCAGACTTGTCAGACACAGTGAGCCGCACAAGCAAACAGGATCTGGCAGTCTCCGCCAAATTGCTGAGCACAGAATGTAGTGCGATGGCCATGGGCAAGAAGCACCTGGACTTCTAGTGATTTCAACTTAGCAGCTTCACTCCAATTTATATGACACTCTAATTATGACTGTTAATGACTTTCGTAAATATTTTTCTTCATCATTGTGACCCAGCAGTCCTTCAAAAAAAAAAAAAAAACTAACTTGCAAGCTTTGTATCTATCTTTCCATTCTCTTATTTTTATGTTCATAGGTGGGATGTTTTGACAGTAAACAAATGCATTCTGTATTGCGAGAACATTTTAAAAATAAATTGTCCTTTGGAAAAATTGATTTCTATTGTCAAAAACTGGACTTCAGTTATAGGTAAAATTCAAGATAGCAACTAAGCAAAAGAATTTTAAATGCTTACTGGAACTACTGTTTTTGTAAATCAATAGTATATTAAATAAAATAAAGAATGATTTTAGGTAAGTTATTTTGATATCAAAAGGGGTATCTGAAAAATACTATTCAATAAAATATGACAAATTCTTTTATATAATGACGTGCAGGTTGTTCTATACCGGTGTTATTACCTATAACTTAGTGAAGCTCTTTTATGGTAAACTTTCACATTAAATAATAAATATATTAAAATGCACAAATGAAATTTACAAAACATCAAGACTTTTTAAATGAAATTCAAAACTGTAATAATAAACATAAAGAACTGATGCCAACCTGATGAAATTATGTCAACAGAGTAAAATTCAGTCTGACAGCTACATTAATATTAAAAATCAAGGGGAGTGAAATGGAGCTTGGAGAACAGAGAATGTATAGGGTGCAATAGAAAATAAAACCGAACTTTCATTTTGTGAGTGTGATGTGTTTATGTGATGTACATATATGCATATTGTTTGTAAGCTGCCCAGGGTTATGATACATAAGATGGGTAATTATATAAATTATATGCAAATATAAAATATAGACATGGGCACCTATACACAAATGCATTACAAACATATTCATATTTTACATCCATGAAATGGAAATATGAACTATATAAATGTGAAAAAATGTATTTATTGGCAATAAAATCTGTGTATTTATATAAAACTAAGGTACCAAATGGATTGTCTGGTGAATATCAGGAAGCAGGGACCATGCATATTCATTTTAGATGGTTTTAAGACTATTGGAATCTTATTTTAAATAATTTCTCCATAATTTCCATCATGTTCACTTTGGATAGTTCAGATCATACTTCAGATTACAATTTTATAGATATAAAAGCAATGTACCTCTTCAAAAAGAAAACCCAGTAAAACACCGACTACAATAATGTTAATGTATTTTGATTGGAATGGAATTAAAGTGTTGGTTAAACGATTGACTTTATAATGTTGTAAATAAAATGGTGCGCTTCAACAATTATTTAATATGAATGTCAATCATTTTTTAAAAATCTACTGTACTATAAACACATAGTGTATACAGCTTTTATTCTGAATTAGAATAATTGAATCAATGTCAGTGATTGCTAGAATGTCAAATCTATCCATCGTATCTTGTCATTACCAGTTTATTTTTCTTATCATAATTCTGACGCATTGCAGTATTTTGAATTAAATGCAAGTACAGTTAGTTCTTTAATTTTTATATGGGAAGCACATAAGGCCTATACTCATGTCCATATTGTTGCATATGCATCATATGAGAAAAAAAATCTTGAAACCAATATAAAAAAATAAAATGGAAATTCTTTAGGCACAGATAGTTAACACTCCTATCAATGTAGAGAGATATAAGCTTAACCTGAATAATATCACACAGGTCTGAATTTGCTTTAATATATGTACACCAAAATTGGGGAAATGCCAAGTAACTTGAAGAAAAACAATATAAACTTTATTATACCTTTTAAAGATATGAACAATAACTTACGTAATTCCTCTGAAAATGTAACATTCCAATGTCTTAAATTGTATTCAAATTTGCATAGTCAGTCTGTATTTCATGAAAGTAGACTTTTTGTTTTTAAAATAATCTCCCGCAATTAATTTTTTACAAGAATACCACTTTGACTACTAATGACATTAAAACTGTGGTCATAATTCTGAGTAATGTAAAGTAACTGGACATGATGGGTTTCCTGACGAATAATACAAAGTATTTTCTGATACAACTGTTTCTAAATTCACATTGATTGATTATGTTCCATCAAATTGTTCATGACTCCTGGAGGCCACATAGACTTTCTACATGATAATCTATCCCTAATCTGGAACTTCAACAACTGTGCACTCATTGCAACTGTGACTAAGGCCATCCACCTTGCTTGTTATTCTTTTCTTTCCTTCCACCTTTCCAAGCATTAGTCATATTACTTTTTATATAATAATATTTTGGAAGATGACATTTTGTTATTGTTTAGTGAACCTTGCCAGGCAAATGTCATATTTGTTCAATTTAGGCTTATCCTCCTGACCAATGTAGATATCAAGATATAACATCCATTCTAGCAAATAAGAATTCTAGCAAAAGTCATTATGTTTAGTGATTAAGAATAACCAGGTTAACAAGGGTTAACATATTTAACACTGCATATCATAACAGCAGCAAGAATAGTTTACGCCCGACAATGGAAGAGTGAAAACATACCGAAAGAATGGGAAATAAAGGAAGTTCTTGAATGTGCAGAATGTGATAGACTGACGTTAGAACTGAAAAATAAAGAAAAGAGACAGAATACCATGAGATTTGGAATAAATGTTATCAATGGTTAGACCTAAGGAATGAAAGTTGGAACAGATAATAACAAGAGGTATAGATTGAAACAAGATGCAATATATGTAATATAGTATGTATCTGTAAATATGTAAAAGAAGTTAAGTGTGTATAGAATTACTAGTAATGCATATTGAAGATATAAGAAACTTATGCTATATTTTGTATATACCCTGTTTCCCCGAAAATAAGATCTCCTGATAATAAGCCCAATCGGGCTTTTGAGCACATGCGCTAAAATAAGCCTCCCTCCGAAAACAAGTCGTCCCCGAAAAAATTTAAACACTGGAAATCAGGTAAGATGGCAAGAGGAGCCCCATCTTGCTCCATGCACCCCAAAATAATAAGACCTCCCCAAAACTAAGTCCAAGCACTTATTTCAGGGTTCAAAAAAATATAAGACAGTCTTATTTTTGGGGAAACATGGTATTTATATTTTGTACGGTGGAGATATCGCCAAGACAGTTCCACCGTGTCCAACTTTTGTTTTAACGATAAAGGTTTAAAAAAAATTTTTTAAAAAAGAGTAACCAGGTTGGGTTTTTAATGATTGACATGGATCAGACAATATTTTCTTTACAATAAATCAGATTTATTTGAATAATGGATAATACCAAGCTGTGATTGTAACACTGAATGCTGGAAAAGCCTTTGGCAAAAAATTTTTTGGCAACATATATTCAGTATTCTAGTTTATTCAGGATTTTCTGAAGAATTTATAATTGGATCTGTATTCAAATGTACCTTCTTCATGCAAAGTGATACTCAGTCATTTTTAATCTATTTTTTTCATTGATAAAGGCACTAGACAAGGATGCCCATTTCCCCCTGTTATTTTAAATAGGTGCTTGAAATCATCATGTTGTATTAACAAGATTACAATATTTAATGTATATAGCATAACTTTTTAGAATGTGAGCTAGGGTTAATATGCTGATGATATTTTTTATGTCCATATTTCATGTCTCCTTTCCAGTTTTGATATTTTTTTAAAAAAAAAATAGGAAGATTCTAAATTGCTCCAATAAACAGTTGATTGAAGTAGCCCAAGTCAGAATTGCCAATGAGTAAAATTATCTTCAAGCTTTTCAATCAATCAATCAATCAGAATAGGCCTGGAAAGAACCTTGGAGGTCTTCTAGTCCGACTCCCTGCTCAAGCAGGAGACCCTATATTATTTCAGACAAGTGACTGTCCAGTCTCTTCTTAAAAACCTCCAGTGATGAAGCACCCACAACTTCTGAAGGCAAGTTGTTCCACTTGTTGGTTGTTCTCACTGTTAGAAAGTTTATCCTTAATTCCAGGTTGCTTCTCTCCTTGAATTTCCATTAATTTCCATCCATTTTTTTCTTGTCTTGCCTTCTGGTGCTTTGGAAAATAAGTTGACCCCCTATTCTTCGTGGCAGCCCCTCAAATACTGGGATACTACTATCATGTCCCCCCGGTCCTTCTTTTCTCTAGACTAGCCAAACCCAAATCCTGCAACCATTCTTCATATGTTTGAGTCTCCATGCCTTTAATCATCTTAGTTGCTCTTCTTTGCACTTTTTCCAAAGCCTCAACATTTTTTGTCATTTTATATATTAGTTTTGTATTTGTAATCAACATATTAACTATCTCAGGGTCTTTCTCTTTTACAATAGTTCACAGATTATTACTCTAAATATCAATAAAAATATAATATAAATCTCTTTGGATCTCTATATCTGGCAAACATACCCCTTGGAGCATGGTTAATGACTCATCAAACAGCACTCAGCTATTTTAAAAAAATCTGCTTGATCAAATCTTTGAGGCAAATGGCATGTTCTACCTGCTATGTTTGAAATGAAATTAAAATTTATTTTCAGGATACTTCCCTTTGAACTTGCAAACAAGCAAGGATCAGTTCAATTCCCCACTTACATATATCTATCAGACCGAAAGGCTCCTTTTCTGCCTCTAAAAAAGCCTGCCCCATCCTTTCTTTACTGGGAAGAAAATAGTAGTCACCATGAAAAAAGACAGAATGAAATAGACTAGAAGCCTCAGAAACCCCGCCCCATTCAACTGACCAAAGCAGAGCAAATAAGGAAGTTGCAAGTAAGTATTTGGGTTATGTGTATCTAAACCCAGCAATGTTACTCTAAAAAAACATAATTTTCCTGCATATGATCCAGGGGTAGGTTCTAATTTTTTTTACTACCGGTTCTGTGGGCGTGGCTTATTTTGTGGGTGTGGGTTGGAGGTCATGTGGCTAGCTGGTCAGAGTCATTTCTGGAAGGTCCTCGCACTTACGACCAGTCCTCGCACTTATGACCCGACTCATTTGTTTGCTTTTAACACTGATCAGCTGTAGGACAGCCCTTTGAAGCCCCGCGGCAAGAGTTTAAACAGTTTTTTTCCCTCTAGTCATCAGCTGGAACTCAGGAGGCAGCAATAGATTGGGGGTGGGACCAAATAAAAGGTAAGAATAATGTGGGGGGCGGAGAACCGGTTCGGTGATGTCATATCATCACTGCTACCGGCTCGGCCGAACCAGACCGAACCAGGAGGAACCCACCACTGATATGATCCCAAGAGGCTGACAGTGAATCAGTATCTAGAACATTCTGTTCTGCTATTCAAAATTCTTATAAAATGTCTTGTCTGTTGTTCTTTATTCCTCGCCTTGCAAAGCTGGAACTCAATGATTGTTGAATAAAAGGTTAATTTTCCTTCAATCTTGTTCTCCATTCTTTCTAATTTTTCCACCACACTGCCTGCCTTCCTTTCCATACACTGTTTGCGTTGCCTAACTGAATGTAGATTACAAACTGATTATTCTGGAATCTTTCTTTAACCAGTGATTTGTCTCTCTAGATTTTTAGGTTTTGGGAAAATATGCACTAACACTTGCATTTTTCTTTTGACATGCTTAAAGTGAAAGGATGAAGTTGCAGTTTGCTTTGGTATACTTCAATTGAAGATTTACAACTGCAAAGGTATATTTGGGCTTGAAGCAAAAGCTATCTTAAAATATTACAAAATAATATTCCAATGTAGATCTGTGGCATTTCGATACATCTAATTTACTACAAGTGATTATTAAAGTCTGGCATAAAAAACCCTACAATTACTATTTATAAAATTCTGTTGATAATGAAACAACAGTTGATATGCAAACTATAACGACTGAATGGAACAAAATTTAAGATTGTATTTTGCCAGACAATGGGAAGAGGTGCCTTTAGATCAATAAAAGCAGTAAAAAGTTTACCACCTGGTATGGTGGCGTATTTATCAACCAGGTGTGCTAGGACAAAACAGTGGTCCAATGTGGCACAGCCCGCTTTAAACCCAATCTGTTCAACACCAATGATGTTGGATTCCTCAGCCCAGGTGAGGAGTCTGAGTTGGAGATATTTAGCATACAATTTTCCAATGGTGGAGAGCAGACTTATAGGATGATAATCGGTTGGGTTGTTCCTATTTCCTCGTTTAAAAACAGGAACAATGATTGCTAGAGTCCAGTAGGAAGGGATCCGGCCAGAGGTATTAATATGGGTGAAGAGTGTTGCTAAAAGAGGAATCCACCACTCAGGATTAGATTTTAGCAAATCAGGGGGTATAGCATCAGGGCCAGGGGCTTTGAATAATATTATTTTGAAGGGCAGGAAACAATGCATGATACATTTTTTTAAAAAAATCAATTATATATTTAGATAGGAACATGCAATCCAGGGGTGAAATTCAGCAGGTTCTGACAGGTTCTAGAGAACCGATAGCGGAAATTTTGAGTAGTTTGGAGAACTGGCAAATACTACCTCTAGCTGGCCCCAGAGTGGGGTGGGAATGGAGATTTTGCAGTATACTTCCGCTGCCACTCCCACCAAGCCATGCCCACAGAACCGGTAGTAAAAAAAATTGAATTCCACCACTGATGCAATCCAATAGTTTTCTGATACTTTGACACAAATTTGATGCTCCCTTCCTATTGGCTATGCTAGCTAGTGCTAATCAAAAACTAAATAAATAAATGTTACATAATTTCAGTTTTATTAATCCAGAAAATAGTGTAAAATGTATATGGGCATTTATTTGTTTTCTTTCAAAAAGAAATGCAGCTGCCTTTGTTATTCATGATTATCCTATGATAATCCCATGATAATCTGCTGGGCCTTGAAGGAGGCAGTGTTATATCCTCAGGAGGTGTCAGCCCTCCTGGGATAAACTAAACAGGAAACAGAAGTAGATGAGCTCATTCTACTTTATCATAAGGCAACATTAACAGGATCTTTCAAATCTGAAGGTTCGAACTTCCTGCTGCCACTTTTAACCATCTGATCAATTGGAGCCTGTTCTTCCTCTGAATGTTATTAAGTCTTTGGGGATTCCTCTTTTCTTGTCTGATTTTTCCTAGGCAGCATTTCTTTCCCTCATCTTCCTCATCCACGCATTCCATTATAGGAGGAGATTACACACACACACACACACACACACACACACACACACACACACACTTGTTGATACTTTATTCAAACTGAATTTATATATCAGTGATTATATGACCTTTCTAGATGTCATGAGCTAAATAAATGAATAAATAAATAAATTGCAGGAGGTCATCATTGTCCAGACTCCAATATTCCTCTTTTTGCGGGGTGGGGGGAGTATGAACAAAGCTGATGGATACTAGCTATAGAGAATCTTGAAGAAAATGATTACTTGGTTTGTTTCAATTGGATTTCATACTGGTATGAAATCCAGTATGATTCTGGTACAGTACAGTACAGTTCTACTACAGAAACAACACTGATCATGCTCCATCTTTATCAGAATCAGGACCGGGTGATACATCCATCCTTGTGGACATGCTGTGGAAGTTGGGAGTGGAAGGCACTGTGCTACTGCAGTTTGCAGTTGTTGGTCCCACTCAGTTAATATTAATGAAGAGGGAGGCAGAGGTGGGTTTCAGCAGGTTCTGACCAGTTCTGGAGAACTAGTAGCAGAAATTTTGAGTCCTTCGGAGAACATGTAAATACCACCTCTGACTGGCCCCTCCCCCATCTATTCTCTGCCTCCCAAGTCCCAGCTGATTGGGAGGAAATGGGGATTTTGCAGTAACCTTCCCCTGCCATGCCCACCAAGCCATGCCCACCAAGCCATGCCACGCCCACCAAGCCACACCCACAGAACCAGTAGTAAAAAAATTTTAAAACCCACCACTGGAGGGAGGTTCCTCATTTTAGGAGAGCTTAGGGTTCAATATTCTCCCTTTTTCTATTTAACATCTACATGAAAATTATTGAGAATAACCATTGGTTTGGGGTACAGTATTATCAGCACACTGTATTGAAGCTCAACCACATGCTGTGTGGTGGCTATTCAGGTCTAGATGAAGCAGAACAGACTTCAGCTCAATCCTGACAAAATTAAATTGTTGCAAGTGTTTGAGCCAGCTTTGGTTGGGGGACATTTTTATTATGGGATAGCATTTCCCCATGTTATACAAATTGAGAACCCTCCTGGATTTTCAGCTACTGCTCAAAGAGCAGATGGCAGCTGTAGCCAGGAGGGTTTTTTTGCACCAGCTCATCTCATGCACTAGTTGCGCTCTTGCCTTGGCCAGGAGGCCCTTCAAATGATTACTCATGCCCTGGTCACCACATGCTCGGACTGTTACAATGTGTTCCAAATGGGGCTACCCTTGAAGATTATCAGGAAGGTACAAAATGCAGCAGGGCAGGCAGTAGCACAGTTTTCATTATGCCAATGTGCAGTTGCTATGCTAGATGCATTGTTTACCAGCTGTCTTCCAGGTACAATTCAAGGTGCTAGCCATCACCTATAAAGTTGTTTATGGCATAGGCCTGGTTATCTGCCAAACTACCTATCTTCAATGCGGCCACGCGGGTGGTTATGGGCGCAACTCGTGCCCGCGTGACACCCCTCCTGCGCGAGCTGCACTGGCTCCCAGTGGTCTTCCGGGTGCGATTCAAGGTGTTGGTTACCACCATGGCATAGGACCCGGGTACCTTCGAGACCGTCTTCTGCCACCAATAGCCTCCCACCGACCAGTCCGCTCCCACAGAGAGGGTCTCCTTAGGGTGCCATCAGCCAAGTTATGTCGGCTGACGACACCCAGGGGGAGGGCCTTCTCTGTGGGAGCCCCAGCCCTGTGGAATGAACTGCCCCCGGAAATACGCAAGATATCCGACCTCCGGGTGTTTCGTTGCGCATAGAAGACCCTGTTGTTCCGCCAGGCCGGGCTATCAACTTAATAATTTTAAATTGGGGTATTTTAAATTTTTGGGGTTTTAAATTGGCCAAATCTATTTAATTATTTTAATTTTTAATTATTGTTGTGTCTTGTGTTTTTAAATTGGCTGTACACTGCCCTGAGTCCTTCGGGAGAAGGGCGGTATAGAAATAAAATTATTATTATTATTATTATTATTATTATTATTATTATTATTATTATTATTATTATTATTATTATTATTATTATTATTATTATTATTATTCAATTGTTTCTGTCTGCCTGGTATATTCTGGCTTTTTTTTATTGTTTTTGGATTTTGTAAGCCACCTAAGGGTCTGCCCAGAATGAGCAGTCATAACAAATGTAAATAAATAAATGGCAGCTCACAGCAACATTCCATTAAAAAAAATTATTATATTTATTTTAAAATAAATAAATATTTATTTATTGTTAAATAAATATTTAAAATAAATAAGCATAATAAAATTAAATAAAATAAGCCTACAAAATTCCACAAAAATCACTGAGTACTCAATGTGCAATCAGACAAATGTATAAGACAGTTTTCACCCCTGTCCTTGTCTAGGTTTGTCCTTGCTCAAATCCAGAAAGGTGTGGCTACCCATGGATCTGAGATTTAGCAACAGCTGCCCTGTAATCCAGTTTATTTACCACCTTACTGGACTCAAAATACTGTGGCATTTAGCAGAACAGAAAAGGTGATTGCTTGTGCCTACCCCAGTCTTACAGTGAATTTCTGTTACCCAAAGAAAATTAAGGGAAAGTCCTGATTTAATTCACATTCAAATATTACAATCTCTTACCATTTCAGGAAAGCAGAAACATAGTAATAAATTATAATATTTATACCTTAGGTTCAAAAAAAAATCCCAGGAAAACAATGCTAATTTTTTTTAAAAGGTGTAAATCCATCAATATCTTGCCCAATTATTTCAAAACTTTCTTTTTTGCAACCTGTTCATTTACAATCCAGAATGAGCTACAAGAAGACATTCTTCCAAAATGAAATAAACAAAAGATGTCAAAGTAGACGTTTCCAGGGAATCATAGAATGGGCAAAGACATGTAAGCTACTGGTCCTACTTCCTGCTCAGTTCAAAAATCTAAATTAATACATCATTGACAATGGCTGTCCAGTTTCTGTGTTAAAACATCCAACAAGTGAATGGTCAACAACTTCCTTTGGTAAGTGATTTCACTATTAAAAAGCTTATAATTAGGGTTCCTCTTCCTCCGATATTGAAACAGAATCTGTCCTACCTTCCCTATCTTCTAGGGTGACAAAATAACAGACCATGGTCTTCAGACTTGTGGCACCACTTCCAGTTCTCGAAGAAAACTGTACTATCTCCCCTTTATTGGCTTTTATTTAGGTTAATATGCTAATTTCTTAAACTCCCATCATTGTAGTTCATTAATCATTCTCACTGAACTCTTTGAACTTGTCCCCAAATTTACGAATCTTTAATTTGTGGGCTCTGACCAATGGAGGCTAAACAAGAACTATTACAGGTAGTCCTCAGATTACGATGGCAATCGGGACCAAAACTAAACAATGCAGTCCTAAAGTGCAAAATCATATGACGACGTTGCCTAATGGCAGTAAAGCCAGAACTCCAGGTTGCTGTTGTAGCTCCAGGATTACAATGCTTGATGAATAAGGATGACTATGTGACTATGATGTAGGATGATGTGGGATTTCCAGACAAGCAAGCTGTTGGACAATGCCTATAGGCATGTTGGCAGGGCACTACAAAGAGCAGGCAAATGGGTGTTATGGAGGATAGGGGAGAGGGTGGGTGTGGATCCTTGCTAACCTATCAAGATCATTTCTAATTTTGCTCCTGTGTTCTAGAATGTGAAGTGTTCTGCCACATTTTGTCCATCAGAAAGCTCTAGAAACAGTCCCTACATCTCTTTGTCCAAGGGGGCTTCTTTGGCACTCAATTTTGTCCTTATGTAGCATAGTAATGAAGCAAAATCTAAGGCATTCCTTCTGACTACATGCTTTTGTTTAAAATATCATATATACCCTTCTAGAAAATGCACCCCTTTCCAAAGGCCTACTTTTTCAGAGAGATTCTGATTGCAGGTTCTGTTGAGGAGTATCTGTTTCAGTCCCCACAATGCTTGCAGAAAAGCAACATTTTCCTTTAAGAAAATAACAGGAAGAGATGCTTCTGCCTTTCCAATCAAAACAAATAAATGGAACAGAATGTGTGGCATTCTTAGGTGAAAGCTGAACCACTCTTGTTAGCCTGCTTCACAAAAGCAAACAAGAACAAAAGGAAGACAGTGTTAAGCGTCTGTCATAACATCACCCTGTAAAAAGAGCTTATCCCCAAATTAACACAAACCCCTGCAGGTGTTGCGCTGAGAAAATTAGATCACACAGTGTGATTGGAAAAGGGCAAATCAATCTCAGGCATCTTGGTAGTCATGATGGACATACATGATGTATGTTGTTCTATTTTAATTGATCTGTCCTTTTCCAATCACACCATGTTATTGGTGGCTAATTTAATTCCCTGAAAGTGTCAAAAGTCATTGCTGGACAACAGTCCTGCTAGAATCTGAAAACCAGCTACTACTGTCTGTATATTTATTTGCTTCTTACTATGCTGATGAATACTGCAAAACATATACAAGAAAGCTGCATTTGGGCTTGATCTTCTTCATTAGATAACATTTATAATTGTGTATTAAACATTTTAATAGTGTATTAAAATAAAATGTAGTTCTACAACTTTAAATTTAATGTTAAGAGCATTTGTTCACCTTGCACCTGAAATCAGTACAGGATGTCCTGAAATAATGTTATTATTTGCAAAGAATTTGTAATCATACTGGTAAAATAAGTATACAAATCCTATCCCACGTTTATATGTTCAAATGGTTTATGAGTTGGATATACTTTCATTTTCAGATTATTTGGGAGAAATTCAACATTTCAGGATAATTGAAACCTCCTTGATTTTAAGTGACATTTTCAAGTGATATTTTCAAACATTTTAGTGCATTCAAATAACATTAAAGAATCACCATGTTTATGGTATGAAAATATGTTTTTAGTAACATTATATCAGTGGGGCCCATGGGGAGGGTCAAAATAGTTTAGGTATCCATCTTGGAATCATACTAAAAAAGCCCTTTGATATTTGCAAGCAATGTTGTGCATTTACTAAAAGGTGGGACATTGTGGATGCCCCTTTGCCTATTTTGACATTTTCTCCTTTAGCAATTTTGTTTTTTAAAGATGCATTCTTTCCCAATTCCTACTGATTTAAATGAGATGGTTTCAACTCGTTGTCTCCTAGTGTAACATTTCATGAACAGACTCATCTGCAAGAAATGTGGGGAAGTCCGGGGGGCAGAGACACTGTTTTTGAGGTCCCTTTTTCATTGCCACACTTAGAGGCACTTTCCCCATTGCTTTGCAGAGCTCTCCTATCTGAAGGTCATAACAGACTGTGACATGGGAGGTCCAGGGCAAATGATCACTATATCTGTTCCATTGTGCAAGAAAGAGTCCTTCCATTCAGAGACAGTTTCTGAATCCAGCCTCATGAATGTATTGAAATAATAAGGTCATCAGATGAATTGCCCTTTAATTACATTGCAAAAAAAAAAAAAAAGTTTATGCAAAAATGTACACGAAATTGTCTGGTCAAGAATATGAGTAGGTCAAGTATCATTGACTTGGAACTAGGCTATGCAAAGCAGAACTGCAACTATGATTTGATTTTGAGAAAGATCAAACAAATACGGATAAATTCTTTTACAATTCATTCTAAAGAATTAGATGAATAAGTGAGAGAAATCGTGAAGATCTTACAACACTATGCATATAAAAATTAATAAATATTCTAGTAGGGCTTGCTGGGATTATCAAGATTTTATCATTCATAATAAAGATTTTTTAGGATGAACAAAAAAACTCCTGGTAGTGTACCTAAAGCATAATGTATCTGGACTTATTTATTTTTATCAGAATCATCATTAGGTTAAGAACACATAAACTGGAAATGCACATTGCTATTTTCCAGAACTACAACAGAAAAGGTTTAATGGGAGGGGGGGAAATGCTTTGTAATGTTAATTTGCAAATATCTATTTAAAAATGGTCTTCTAAAGAGTATCTGCCTGTCATACTCATAATACAACTCTCTTTTAGCAACCATTTATTAGCATATGAAACTTGGTAAGTAAATTCATCAGATCCAGCAATGCATCCCACCTGGATTTTAAACTACTGGAACTTGCTCAGTACACATGATGTGCTTATTTTATTTTATAATCTAGCATGGCCTTGAAAAAGTAAACAGTAAAGTAATTGGAATGGAAATTCACGCTATTTATTATGTTACATTCTTTCTCTCTACCATTCCCTCTCAGTTAGAGATCCTTGTTTTGTCTTGTCTAGACAAGATTCTTCCAGCACGAAGCTGTACATAACTCTGATTCTCTAATGCAGTGTTTCTCAACCTTGGTGACTTTATGATGTGTGGACTTCAGTGCCCATAATTCCCCAGCCAGTTGATGTCCATACAAGATAAAGTCTCCTTTGCTCTTCATCAATCCCATAGCCAGTCTTTCACATGACAGTTTTGGACTGCTTTTGGAATGAGGCCTCTGGCAAAAGAACCAAGAACTACTCAAAGATCAATTAAACTGTTGTGGCATTTGATTCACCCTGGAACAATAAGTGATTCAGGTGTAGCAGCTGTCTAATCAAACATAAAGAAACTGAAAGACAGAAAAAGACAAGGAGAAGTACAAGCTCTTTAAATATTTTTCATGACCCTTTCAATGAAAAACAATATTGAGTAGACTGCTAAGGACAGTCAAGATGCTGTTCCACAGGAGCTGTCTAAAATTATCTGTAAAATAACTCTGAAGGTACATCTTTAAGATCGCTTAACACATTTTACCCTTTAACACATCGTAATAACCTATAATCAAGATGGTTAAAAACTGTTTTTTACATATTCATTGCCTGTTCAGATATAGCATACTGATTATTATAATTCTGTTTTAGGTGATGCAAAAGACAGAAGCAGAGGAGGGCAGTAAAATTAATTAATCTGGAATAAAACTGTGTGATCTTGTGATATGCCCTAGGACAGGATTTGGCTCCATGTTGCTAACACCAAAAAGAAGACAATTTCTTCTTCTTCTTCTTCTTCTTCTTCTTCTTCTTCTTCTTCTTCTTCTTCTTCTTCTTCTTCTTCTTCTTCTTCTTCTTCTTCTTCTTCTTCTTCTTCTTCTTCTTCTTTTGATAATTCAGGGAAAAAAAAAAACCCTTC
The DNA here is from genome assembly GCF_029215685.1 of Pituophis catenifer annectens. Classification (NCBI taxonomy): domain Eukaryota; kingdom Metazoa; phylum Chordata; class Lepidosauria; order Squamata; family Colubridae; genus Pituophis; species Pituophis catenifer. The sequence continues at coordinate 258,943,828 of NW_027256881.1, read as the reverse complement.
TTGATTAGACAAAATATTCAAGAGGCCCTGTTTGTTTCTATGTACCATAAAATGATGTTAATGATAGAATATGCCCATTCTCATTCATAGACCCAAGAACATTTCCTTTGGGATGGCTTTTGGACATTAAAAAAGTTAGTATTACTTTCTTGAAGACTAGCAATACATCTATACTCATTCTCACAGAATTAAATCCAACCAAGTTCCAGAAGGGAATTCCCAGGTATATATAAATACATGGAAACACAGCTTAAGAAAGACTTCTCTTCAAATTTGTTGGCATTTGTTTGAATTGCTATGTTTTGCACAGTATTAGCTGTCTAATCAATCATAGTCATCAATATTATTCTGTACATGAAATATCCTCTTGGTATAAATAGCATTAAAATAACTTGTCAGAAAAAAAGCCTTTTGAGTTTTAATCAGAGTATACACCTTTTCTTAACTCAGATCCTAAACTGTGTTTTTCACAAAGTTTTCTAAAAAATATATACATTAAAATTCACCATCATTTCAGTGCATGTGGAGACTGTGGGCTGTAATTAAAGCTGTGCTATATCCTCTTACATTTACTCTGGAAGCAGTTTGTCCCTTTGGATGCTTTCATAGAACCAGTAAACTAAAATCTGTTTTAGGGTAACTACATTTTTTTTCTAAATTATAGAAAAATCACTTTGATTCAGACATTGCATTATGGAGGAGAAAGAGAGAATGAATCTCCCCTATCTTTTAAAAGAATTGCTTGAGATGTTTCCCTTAAGTTGCAGGCTTCCCGGGAATAATTTTTTACACATCATCAGATCTCTTCTTTCATGCAATGTTGTAAATTAACAGCTGGATCACAATGAACTTCCTTCATAGATGTAGGAATGTTTATATTCAAACTGCCAAAGACTAAAAGCTTTTCATTTTCACTGACCAGTCACAATCGACATTGTTGTCGTGTCCTTATTTCTTTTCTCTGATTGTTTCTTGATAATGCACCTTTTCACCCTTACGCATACATGTGCAATGGGCACTAAAACATTATCCAGATTATAAATTCATGAGAAAATTATGTTAAGAAGGTGTGCTTTGTGAATACATGTAGGAATTCATTTCCTTAGAGAATTTTACTTTTGTAATAAACATACCCATTCAATAATTTAAAAAACAAAACCCTAAAAAGTTATCTTCCAACCAGATATTCCAGTTTAATTCCATTAGCTTTAAACTAGATTTATTTGAAAATAAGTATTTTCAGTGTTGCAGCTTAACTGAAATAAGTAGAAAATGTTCGTCTTTTCTCTAAATCCAAATTCATCCAACATAATTTAAAATGTAACTCTTATTTAAAAGTTAGCTGTTTTCTCCTTATTAAATATTTCTTTATATAATATTTCATTGCAGCTGAAGAATTATTATTATTATTATTATCATCATCATTATCATTATTATTATTAAAAAAAGCTTTCATACGTAAGTCTGATGTTCTACCAAACTCTTAACTTTCCAACTGAGATTCCAAAATAAGTTATAAAATCTATAAAAATTACTTTTGAATGTTCATTTTCAACTGGAAAAAGACTTGTGTGTGTAAAAAAAAGTAGTTAAACCCTAACAAGGAACAAAATTTGCCACACCACACTATTAGGTTAAAAATAAAATAGTATAATAAAGGAAATACAAAGGCTTTGGCATGGTTTTTACAATCAACAATGGTTAATTTTGATATGTCGTTGTGAACAACTTCAAAACACTTAAGTTTAAAACTCTTGCAAGCACTTTTAATTGATTAGGAATGAATTCTAGATGCACAAAATGATTGGACTGTGAACAGTAGTACAACTATAGCTAAGAACAATTAACTTTTGCTGACCAAAAAAGAAATGTTTGATGCATGAAAATGTGTGTAAAACATCTATAGAATATTCTTGTTGAATATAAATGAAATTAACTTTATTATAGAAATCATTCTGGGAGATTTCTAGGGAAGACAAATACTTACATTTTGACATAAAACAAATTGGATTATATCGGAGACACAATCTACCCTTTTCCTATCAAACTTTTCTTCTTTGAAGTTAACCCTATGTTTGCAAATAAGCATCATCTGTTTATAACCTTTGGAAATTTCAACAGATATTTTCCTTACAGAAATATACTCTGAATTGTTCCCGGTTGAATTATATGCAGTGAAATAATATAGACTTGGAGCATAGTCTGGAATCTATGAACAAATTGGTAGAAGTATTCGATACAGTTTGATAAAACTCTTAATTCATGGCAAAGGTTGTTGATCATGGCTTCCTTTAAAAAAAAAAATTCATGACCAACACAAAAGCAAACATCCATTCAGTCTACATTGTTCTTTCATTATAACATATAAATGCCCATTTACAAATAATACACCAAAATGAATAAAAGTTTGGATACCAAAATGAAGATTTGTTCCAACTGATATAATTCCTTCAGTATACAAAGGTCCATGTTAAAGTCTTTCCTCGTGTGTTACATCATAGGATGCAGTACAGAAGTATGTGGAAAGCCATTCTTCTTTTAGAAATACAGATTAACCTCCAACTGATGTCCATTTAGCCATTTGCAAAATCAGCCCACGATTTACTGTAACCTTGGCCAGTACTGAGACATATCAGGTTCACTGCCAGGAACTTGAACAGGAACTGACACTCCAGGAGAAATTAGGCCTTGAAGAAGGGAGAAAATGGGTTTGGGTGCATATTATTATTTTTTTTTAATTTGATTTATATGCCGCCCTTCTCCGGAGACTCAGGGCGGCTTACAATGCGTTAAGCAATATTTTTTTTTTAAAATTTGATTTATATGCCGCCCTTCTCCGGAGACTCAGGGCGGCTTACAATGCGTTAAGCAATTGTAATTTACAGATCAATTGCTGAATAACTGATTAAATGATAGATAGATAGATAGATAGATAGATAGATAGATAGATAGATAGATAGACAGACAGATGAGAGATAGATGAGAGAGAGTTGGGGGAGAGAGGCAGATAGATGAAAGATACAGACAGTCAGATAGACAGACTTGTCCCTATGACAAGGGGCACTTTGGGAAACCAGTGAATAAGAACTGCAACTTAAAGTGTTACGGTACTGAGCATTCTCATATGCTCAGTGTGATCACTTCAAGAACTTCTATGCATGCACAGATATCTTTGTGAAATAACAAGTGATTTAATTTTGGCATTGAATCCTGGCAGAGGTTCTATCTGTGTATATATATATATAAGTGCCCAGTTCATATATATTTCTCTCACTTCCCAACCATCCTTTCCAATGGTTCATATAATGATGATTATAATAATATAATTATGTCCATCTATTGGTTGAAAGATATCCAGCAGTACAACAAATATGCAGGATGGTGCAAGGATTGGGAGAAGTAAGGTAACATAACGTTGCATTCAGGGCAATTTAATTCTGTAATAGATAAATATGTGCAAATTACATTTTTTCTTTATATTATTCCTTTAAAAAGAGGCTAACAATCAAATAAATAAAAGAGAGAAACATCATACAACAAGGAATGTGAATCATCAAAATCCACATAATGATATGCTAATATATAGCATATGAATTGTGTTTATTGTTTATTTGGGTTACAACACAAGCACAGCTTAGGAGCTTAGTGTATAATAATTAAGTTATAAGTCTCCCATTGACTAATGGATCTTTGAAACTTCAACTATTTAAATAGACAAAATGTATTTGATTATTTGTCAGAACAATAAAAGGATGGGTCTACAAAATTCCATTACAATGGCCTTTTGTCTAAGATCAAGAATACAGCAGCATCTGTTCCTCAACTGAACTGAGCTTTATCTTCCTGAATTCCTTAATATTTATCTCCTTCTCCACTATTGAGACAAAAGTGAATTAAATATTGCCGCACGTTTATCTGAGTAATTTATGATTACTGTACATTATGTTATATATGATTATAAACATAGATTGCACCTTTGTGCATATTGAGATACCCTCCTTTCACCAAATTAGTAGAGAAACACAAAACCTATCAATTATTCTACATGGTTAAAGAAGTGCTGAACTGCAGCATTTGAATTAATGTATAAATGATTTACATTAACAGTGAATTTCTAACAAAATAGGGCTTTCTTTTTCGTTAGGCTATTTTATTCATAATTTCCAATGCTATCTAATTAGACTCTTAAACACTTATATGTTACTTCCTCTCCTTTTGTTTAAGAGTTGATAACAAGTCGTTAAGTTTTGCCCAAAGGAATCAAAATTCCAATTCATGGGTAAGCACTCCTCATAAAATATCTCTGATGAAGATACCAATGGTTGCTCACCTGTTGAAGTGGTTCCAGAGGTGCCCATTGGCTGGCTGTTCATATGTGTCTGCATATGAGGAGGGGTGTATGTATCATAGCTCCTCCCATTTACTGATGGACTTGTGGGCAACATGCAAGAATAAGAGGAAGTCTGGCTGGGTACTGGGGGCTGTGGGGGAAAAAAGACCAATATCATGTTCATTACTTTTAACATCATTTTATGTTGCCTTCTTCTTCTTTTTTTTTAACAGATGGCACAAATATAATCTCCACAAACTCGTGCAATGTTTATATTTACTGATTTGTTCCACTATGTTGGATGAGCTTTATGTTGCAACAGGGAAGACTGGTGTCCAGCTGCATTTTCTAGCATACAGAGAGGTTGGCTCTGTTTGCCAACACAACTGACTCAACTTCTCCCCAGGGCAACAAACTCTCCCCGATGTGCCAGCAGACACTGACATGCATCAATAAGGCAGCCACGTAAAGGCCATTTTTAAGTCCTCCCACTCACCATAAAGCAGGCTTAGAGTTCGTTTCCCCCCACCCCCATTTGAAAAAAAAATAATGGGAGGGGGAAACATTGATGGCCTAATTAGGTTCAGTGCCACTGTGGATGGAGTCAGAGGGAGGGCTTTCCCAAGCTGACCCCTTTTTTCCATTCACCGCCAGCCCTACCCCATTTGTGATGGTCTCAGAGGGTGAAAAGTAGAAAGGAAACAGTGACACAATGCCTAGAAAAGCTGCATTTCTGCAAGGCCCTTCTGCAGCTTTGTGTCTGTTTCAGAGACAAAGGGTTACTTCTCTCTTAACCCTTTCAAACCCTGTTTTCATGGAATGATTGACTGGGAGAGGGGAGATTAGTTCATCCTAAATCTTTCTAGGTTAATTTTCCAAGTTAGTTGACAAGCTTATGATGATGGCACAGCCCAGCCTCTGCCCAATTAAACACATCATGGGAACAGACCCGTGGCATCCTTTCATTTAAATTTTAGACACTTGCTTTCTTACGTACGGATAAAGTCCCCTCCACCTCTATTTTCATAAACAGAATGATACAAGTGAAAATTTTCAGAACATTTGCAAGCTAAGGAACTAACAGTGAAGCCTGTCCAATCAGAACTGTAACTGAATTGGAATTTAGGAGAAAATCTGGATCTTTCATGATTGTTCTAAGTGTCTATCCAAAACATCTACTCTATATTAATAACAGGCCATCTATATTTCCAGTTTGCAAGCCTTGTCTTCCTTCAGTCCAAAAGGAAGGAATGTATTTCTCAACCCATTTAGATTAGATTCTGGAGCATGTAGAAACCTGGGGGGAAAGGTGACAAAAGAGGAGAAATGCCCAAAGAGCTAAGAGGAGTCCATTTGTGCAATTTTCATTTTGCTCAAAAGTGCAAAGATTTTTCATCCAAATCTCGCATGCCTCAGCCTTCCATTTGAAAGACACTGCCATATATAGAATCTTATCAGTCATCTGGATAGGCATGAAAGCTGTATCAGTAACACTGGCATCACTTTTCAATTGGTGCCTTTTCTTCCATATATGCTACATTTCACTTCCTATAATTTCTAGTAAGCATAAAGCTGGGATTTATGAAAATTGAAACTCTGATATATTTAGCTGCACCTGATTACAAAAAAGACTGAACTTTAAGTGCAAAGTATTTCATATTGTGACATAATGCTATGCATATTGCCCCTGAAGCAAATTTTAGTATTAGGTAAATTTAAATTGATCTGTGTCTATGTGTGTGCATGTATACAGTATATATGTATGTGTGTGTATATATGTGTGTGTGTGCGTGTGTGTATATACTCTGTGCGTGTGCGTCTGCACACGCACATGTGTATATTGGTTATTGGTTATTACAGAAGCATATATAGCATGAAAAATTTTCCAAGTATAATCATATATAATTCCAAATATAATCATATATAATTCCAATAATTTGTCCCACTAACTTTTCCTCATTGGTAGAGCTATCTTCAACAATTGGAAGTTGGGTGAAATATTTAAAAGATCCCTAAATAGTTTTTTGTATTCGTCGACTTAGGTTCTAACTTCTGAGGTTTGCAAATGTAGGGATTTTTTTTAATGCTAGACTTTTTAAGGCATTCTATAAGACAGTTGTTCAAGCTCATCCATTGAGTATCCATAACTTGCTATCTTCCTAAGAGGGTGACGATGCTTCGGCCTAGAAATGTGTTCTTTTCCTGAGTAGTAATCTGCATGCTTACAAGCATGAGGGTTAGCAGCAACATTCATTTCAACACAGCTATTTAGAACTGCAGGTGCTGTTCACATGCTCTGCTTCCCCTTGGGTATTTCTAGGGTGCCAATAGCCATGGTGTCTCATCAGCAAGGTGTAAGTCTGCTAGCACGTTAATAAGCTCTTTCTCCACAGCAGCTCTATACTAATGAGTTTTTCTAGTTAGATACATTTTTAAACAGATATTACCCAGTTGAAACTTTTTGCCTTTAAATCATCTCTGGATGATTTAATCAAAACTTTTCTTCCATTTCCCAGGCTACACTGTTTGGTGTAAGAGTTAGGAAGATCTTCTCAGGATCTGCCTACTATAATATACTAGGGTGCACGTTTTAGTGGCTGAATGTAAAGACAAACTAAAAATTAGAATAGAAGTTGGACTGGACCAGAAACCAATCTGGAGAAGGGGAATTCTTAAGAAGTAAAATTGTGCTTCAACCCTCTTCTATGCTTAGGACATCCTTAGTTTACTGTTTTTTAAAAAAAATCCCCCAAATAAAACAAAAAATTGAGTATGCGTTACACTTCTCTTTCAATGATTGCTGAAATTTCTGTGCTACTTTGGTGTCTTCTACAATTTTGTAATCAGTTTGATATTTGAAAGAAATGTGGTTGAATGGATAGGGTAGGTACCATTCAAGCATTTCCAGGAATCTGAATGCAGTCCCAAACCAAGTGTCTAATGCTAGCAAAACAACCTTGAGCCTGAATTTACTGTCCTCACTAGAGGAAAATGGGATTACATTGAACTCATTGAAGGTTGACTCAGCCTTCCATCCTTTCGAGGTAGGTAAAATGAGGATCCAGATTGTGGGGGCAATAAGCTGACTTTGTATAAAAAAGAACACTGCTTGGGGGGGCCGAAAGCCCTACTAAGCAGGTATATACAAAAGTATGAAGGCTATTGCTTAACGCATTGTAAGCCGCCCTGAGTCTCCGGAGAAGGGCGGCATATATATAGAATAAATAAATAAATAAATAAATAAATAAATAAATAAATAAATAAATAAATAAATAAATAAACTATTACCAAAACTGATCAGGCAATTCATAACAAGCCATTGCATTACAATAGGCATTCCATTACATCATTCAATGTAGGTCCAAATAAAGTATCAAATATTCAGACAACCCATCAGCATCACTCAAAAAACAATTCCAAATGTTATCAATTCCAAATGTTCCAAATGTTATCAAGGTGTCCTTAATGGCCCTTGACTTACATTCAGTGGAAATTTCTTTTCTTTGGATCAGTATCACTGATCACAGTTCAATAAAGACAAAGTACATGTATCAGTCTATACTGGACTGCATGTTTTGGACATTAGACAAGTCTACTAATTTTCTAGTAAAAGATGCATAGCATGGAGGCTGAGAAAAATTCTTATGGCTTCTTGGAAGTCAACAAAGCACTCTTTAGCTTCACATTCCTGTTGCTTAAGCAAGGTTGCCAGTTTGAGATCAGAGCCTAGAAAATATATCTTTCAAGGGTCTCATAGCCTATAGAATTGGGATTATAAGAATATGATTTCAAATATCATTGATATTAATCTTGATTTTTTTGTCAGATTAAATTAATTTGGATTAATAACTGCCTGTGTTGTCTACTCTGCAACACCATAATAATAAATTCTAAGCACATTTTTAAAAGAAGGAACATTTTAATGCTTAGAAGAAATACATACCCAAAGTATATATGTAATCTCAGCCAGTGTGGTATCATGGTTAAAGTGTTGGACTAGGACCGTGAAGACCCAAGTTCAAGTCCATTCTCAATCATGGAAACTCAGTGGGTGACTCTGGGCTTTGCACAATCTCCTAAACTACTTCACAAGGTTGTTCTTGCAGGGAATAACTAGACAAAGGAATGCTAAGTAAGCTGCTTCAAGACAAATTGGCAGATAAATCTAATTAATGAATAAATAATCAAGAAGTAACAACTCTACTATTAGGGCTGGCCATAAATAGCCCTACAATCATACTATGATTCCCACAGGAACAGAAGGCCCATTTCAGGATGATTTGGAATGGTGAAGTCACTGCAATCCAGAGAAATTGAAAGCAGCTAGCCATTGGCAACTTGTTCAACTTATTTGACTTAAAGCAAATCTGGGTTTGGAAATCCTATACTGCAGTACAACCTGACCATAGCTATGGTTCATAAGAGTAGCAAAGGGAGGTGCAATGATCGTTATTTACCAGCTCACACTTATACTTATTCTTGTTCTTGTTCTTATTTCATTTATTTCCACAAAATGTGAGCTCCATGCTGAGCAATGAACCTGAACCACATTGTATCAACACCAGTAGTGCCAATGTTTTGGCTCAGATAATGTAGATAAATCAACCAGAAGAAGCAATCTACATCTTCGCCTGAAAGTTTTAGATGTTTGACTTCTAGGTTGCAACTCAGAGTTGCTGTAGGAGGTCTGAGGGGCCACAGAAGTTGCTGAATTTCACCTTTCCTAGGAAAATTTCTATCATCTTACACATCTACTCACTGAGTTTAAAGCACTTTGCTGAAAGAAAGGCAAGATTCCCGAAACAAGCAATTTATGGATTGCTGCCTTGGTCCATATGGGACTTATGAGATAAGCCGACTTTGAACATATGAGCAATACAGTGTTTCTATCACCAACGGATCAGATAAAAATAGTAGGAAGAATAGTATCAAACATTTGATCCATTTAGAATTAAGGAGCAGGTTGCCTTTTTGCTTTTATACTAAGAGAGAACATATACTGTAGTTCTCTCTTCCTTAAATGAAAGCATTACTCCTAGTTTTCTTCATCTGGGCAAGCCAATTTAAGTTCTAGAGTCTTTTATTGTTACCTACTATAGAATCTACCAGAAGATCCCAATTTACTTTCTGCCTACATGCGTAATAATATTGAGTGATCCATGAACAATTGGTAGCTTTAGACATCTGTCATAACCAAGATAGTTAAAACACAACAAAAAGATGTTTCAATATATTGGTAGATAAAGTAGAGATTCTGATCAGCATGATGATTGATAAGCATCAAAGCATCAATCCCACTCCTCCTCTCTTTATTATGTGTGTGTGTGTGTGTGTGTGTGTTTGTGTGTGTTTCTATTTGTGAGGGGGGGAAAATCTAAGTAGTAGTCCAGGCTTTCCCATTTTGTTAAATCAGACTGATAATATGCATAAGATCCCACAAATACTGGGTAGATTGCACATTTGGTGATAGCAGCATGATATGGAAAATCCTCTTAACCCTGGAGAAATCTCCCTTATAGTCTAGAATTCTTACTAACTTCAAAGGACAGAGATTCTGCCCAGTGATTACTCAGCTCAGAGAGCATATTAGTGGATTATACTTACTTGCATAGGCAGGTTGTTAGCCATTGTGAAACTAGGCATGGGTGGCAAAGCACTGTATGTGTTTGTTAGCGCGGTGTCTGTTCTGCCCAGCATTGAACCTGATGTGAAAGAGGAAACTATAATAGAATAGATAGATAGAGAGGATGGATGTATTAGTTACACTTTGATTTAGATGACTGCATTACTTTTGGCAGCATTCCCCAACTTGGTGGCTCCCAGATGTGACAGACTCTATATCTCCTAATTCCCAGCCAGTGCATTTGGAAGACTCCATGTTGGGTAAGGTTGCAGGACAGCGTTCCATGGTATTGCCCAGAAAGGGTGAGTAATTGCATGATATACTTCTTAAAGCATATTACCCGGTGTTGTGGGTTGTGGAATCGGTTGGTAGACACTTGTGCTAAAACTACTGCTGATGGGAATGTGACTGGGGGTGTTGCTCGCTTGTCTTCTCTGGTTTCTTAGTTTCTCTTCTCGTCTCCACTTTGCCCTCCTGTTGGAAAACCATACCTGCCAATGCAATATATTTCCCATTAGTTCAGGGAGGAGAAAGTCAAATGCATCATACAAAGCAAAAACTCAGTGAAGGCTGTAGGACTAAGAGGAAACATTTGTGAAAATAAAAAGACCATCTTCAAGAAGTACTCACTTCCAAATTTTTCATTCGTTACCATATTCATTGGGGCAAAAAAGTTTAGCAAAGGCCATGAAAGATTATCCATGTGTGGTGGACTTTCCAAATAGGAAATGTAGGTACATATTTACTACATTTAAATTAGAACATCTGTTTAGATGAATTCTAGATGAAAATGGGCATGCACGCTACTTGCTTTAAGAAGGATGGGGATAACTTCACTGGAATTTGCATTTATTTTATTATGTATTATTGCATGGATGTACACCTGATTTTCAGATTATTTCAATACTATACGTGGATTGCAACAAAAGAAAATACAGAGTACCAAACAAAACAACCCTTAATGCAATTAAAATCAGATTTTAAACAATTTATTAAATTATTAACCATGAAAATCACCTAAACCACCTTCTTGAACATGAATGCACAGAGAAGAAAAAGAGAAAGGATATAGTCAAGTAACAAGAGCTGAAGAAAAATACTGTATAGTCTTTGAATACCTGTATTCTTGCTTCAGGCAGGTCTATTTTGGCAGCTAGTCTCTCTCTGGCAAACACATCAGGATAATGGGTTCTCTCAAATTCTGGTAGAAAAGAAACCCATAGAATTTGCATTAAGATCAGGGTTTTTTTTCTTTTAGCTTTCTGAATATTCTGAGTGCACTTTGCATTCTAAATCTTTTATGAGGACTATCATCAGAGGAATGCTTTAATGCAGGTTTGATTTAAAGTATGAGAGATTATTATTGAATGATTCCTTCCTAATCAAGTGATTCATATTAAAATGATTTATATAATTATAGATCATATTCAGATAGAAACCAATAATAGGTGCATTTTAAGTAGTTAATAGATAACCCTTGGAGCACGGGTGTCAAACTCATGGCCCGTGGGCTGGATGCATCATGCACTGGCCACGCCTACACCCTGTTTAGCGAAGGGGGGAAAAGTCACGATATGTCACGTGATGACCCAGTGACAACGCAAATTTGACATCCCTGCCCTAGAGTAACTTTCTCACGCTAACTTTCAAGACAATTTCAAATGATAACTCAGACTTCAAATCAGATGAGTTCCAAATCAACTACATTGGGAGCAAGGAAACTGAAGGATGATGGATTGAGTTTTGTGTATATTTTATGATCCAAAAAAGTGGGGTGCAAGATTGCCTCTGAAAGTCTCATGACAAAGACAACATAGCTTTGGGATATTTTTGAAGTTCCAGTTCCAAATACTTGCCCTGCTGCTTGTATAATCACTGCATCTCTAAGCCATCATAAAAATCACATTCCTAGACTTTATCAATGGACATCTGTTCCATGTCTGTCCCAGCTTGATCATACCATGCCAGGAGAGAAAAGGCAGTACAGCACATTATGTGTCCCTTCCTCTGACCTTTGGTCATGAAAAATGAGTCTCACCTTTCTCAAGTGCTTCGATTTGTTCTTGGGTAAAGGACGTCCGATTCCTCTGCAGCTTTCTTTTCAACTGGAGTCTCATCTGGGCCTCATCTGAATCTTCTCCATTTGAACTGATGGAATTGGTATTTTCACCCCCTCCTTCTTGTTGTGGGCAGCCATCTGCAAAAGAAAGAGGGAACCATTCTAAGAAGGTTTGTGCTGAACTCATATGCCATAGCAAATACAGCCACCGGAGCAATGTCTCAGGATCTCTCTGTTTCATAATCCCAAAGTGGCAATACAGTAATCCAAATGCTCATTCTGGAGAGGTATAACCTATGCTGAATAATACTACTTTTGTAGCTCAATCTATATTTAAACTTTTTTTCCCTTCTCTTTAACTCTATCTGATTCTTGGAAATTGGCTGCACAAAGTCCTTGCAATTTTCTTGGCAAAGTTTTTCAGAAATAGTTTTCTATTGCCTTCTTCCTAGGACTGAGAAAAAGTGACTGGCCCAAGGTTATCCAGCTGTCTTCATGTCCAAGACACCTCTAGAACATACAGTCTCCTGGCTTCTAGCCTAGTGCCTTAATCACTACACCAAACTGGTTCTCATATTTCACATTTGGATTTAAATTTGTATATGCACTAAATCTAAAACATATTGTATGCTACTTTTGAAGTCTATGACTTACTGAAAATATGTCTTGCAAATTTGTACATGGTCATTTTGATCCAGTTTGAATGCAGAAGATGAAAGTATTGTATCCAACACCCAAAACTTTTCATGAGATTGACCCTAAACTGAAATGCAGAAAAAGCTTGTAGATGTCAGGACCTTCTCTGCTCATTGTAGCATGTATGGTGGTCAGAAGATAGTTAGGACTGGAGAGGCTATGGTATCTATTGCAATTATTTGTCTATTCTGAAGAATACAGAGAATTCCAGAATGGGAGATTTTATAAGGGCAATTCAGTGACTTCTAAGCAAAAATCAATCTGGGTTCCTTAAATGGAATAGCAGCAGAAACTACGTAGGGTTTATTCCTTTCTATAATTCAGTGATGTTCAAAGTAGCTGGCAATAAAACATTAATCAGTATATATAACAATAGGGAACCAAATATGTCCAAAGTAGAAATATTCAGTTCCAAAATATCTAAACAACACTTTAAAAATATAGCAGAATAAATCTGCCCCGTCTCACAACAAATCAAAGATATTGTTCAAATGAGCATAGTGCACGTTTTCCAACATGCCTTCCTAAAATACTATTTCTATTAAATGTATTTACCTATGGGTACATTTAGAATAGGGATGCTCACTTTTTCAGATTATCTATAATCAGTAATTCCTATCTAATCAATTAGATGCTGATAGGTTTGCAGAAAATGCTATTAAGAAGCCAAACCAAGCTTGTAATCTTTTTAAAAAAATATTTATCTAGTTTTGATTTTAATTCTGCACAGTCAATTTCATTTTAAAGGTTGTGAATTTAGAAGTGCCTGCATTGTTCTGCAGTTTTATTCAACTATTGTATGAGTGTGCATTGCCTTGACACCTATTACAGAGCACAGCTGTAATTATATCATCACCAAGAACAGGCTATAATTGCTGAAAATGGAATTTTATATTTAGATAAAAGGACTGTCCATTCTTTGTAATGTGTTGCACCAGAGAAAAGTAAGATTTCTTTTAAAATTTTAACATGTAATTTTAACAAGAAATAGTAGCGAGTTCGCTAAGTAGCTAAATATGCTATTCTGCAGCTGAGCGCCTGGCATATCATTTGTGGTACATTTTTAATTAGGGCATTTCCACCACTTTTAATGTAATTTCTATCATTAAACAAGAGAAAGTTTTATTGTTTTCACATAGCTGCTGGAGGTAAAGATATGCTCCTGGTTGAGCTGTCTTTCAAAGTGTCTGCAGACCCTGAGGAAAATGGAGGGAGGGTTGTGTGTGGAGAGAAAGGTTTCTTCCTCTCTTTTTTTTTCTGCTTCACCCTCCCCCCCTTTTTTTTTTTTACAAAAGAAATGGACATTCCTGCAGAAGGAGAGAAGTTGTCAGTAAATTAACTCTCCCTTTCCTTTCAGAGCATAATTTGGAGTGGTTTTGAAGTTGCTAAATGAAAAATAGAACAAGGGTTTCTTTTGATACATGTCCTGAAGAAGGAACATGAGAGGGAGAAAGTTGTGTGAAAAAGAAACAAGCAGCCTTTTTTTCCTCTCTCTCTCTCTCTTTCTCTCTCTCTCCTCTAGCCTAGAAAACAGATTTTTGTGGGAAATCAACTTTAGAGCAATATATCGGTTATAATCAGCCAACAATGGAGTCTAACCTTCAAAGCCCTAAAGAGAATTGTGACAGGATCTGGTAGAGATCTTTTCAAACACTTTGAAATGTTTTAAAACCCCAACTTTCTCCCCCATTTAAACAGTTGGATTCATCTCCAGTGGTCACCATATGGATGTTTGGAGATCTATTGAGATGACCACCACCACTTGAATAGCGAGGGGGGGCCCTGCTTTTCACCAGGACACAATGCCAGCAGAGTAAAGGAAACTATTAAACTCTTGGGGCAAGGAGGAGGGTTGGCAAACTTTCGTGGGCAGAATTTTGAGGACACAATCAGGCCGGCCCAACAAAAGGATTCTCTTGAGGCGTGCAGTGGCCCACATTGTATCACAAGGATCCCAGTCAACAGACTTTTCAGTGAAGTATGTTAACCTTTAGGCACTACTATCATTAATCACTGTCCCCTAGGCTGGGCTACTCAATGCTCTTTAGGGTTTTTTTCCCCTTCTATAGGAGCCGGAGAAGAAAGAAAGAACACCCCTAAACTGGTGAATAGACCAGCTCCACACATTCAGCCTGTTTACTCAACACGGGAGAGTGGGAGGAGGGGGGAAAGAGAGAACTACTTAGCTTAGATTAAGTAAGCTTCAACTGGCAGAGAAGGGTCTAAGACAAGAGCCCCTGCTTCTACACATTAACCAAAGGTGATCGCTGCCTTTTAAAGCACTTTCAGAGTAAGGACTTCTAGGTTGATATTTTTGTGAAAAGAAACTGACGCTTTGTTGCCCTACAGCCTCTTGGTTTAGAGTCTAAACCAAGCTGCTGGGATTCTAGACCAGCCTTTACCAAATGTTTGGCCTCCTTAGCTCCACACACCACAGAACCTCTGGGGGCTGGCTAAAGGATCCCACTGTGTGTCCGAGATGTTTGGGGCACAGGGCCATCAAAGGTAGGTAATGGGAGGCCTCCCTCCTTTCTCCCGCAGGGGCACATGGGTGCCCAAGCAACTCAGCAGGTGGGACAACTGGGAGAGAACTGGGTGATAGCTTTAGATGAGTCTCCAGGCCTGTCTTAGATCCACCACCAGTTGCCTTGTGGCAAAGACTGGGTAGGAGAGGCGCCATGTGCCTCACAGTTGAAGAAGCTGCAGGCATAGGGGAGGAGCCTCCAGACACCCTCCTCGTTTGGAAGGCAAGATCTGAGCCTTCAGCTGCTTTCCCAAACAAGGGAGAAACCAAAGTTTGGGGTGGGGGAACATTGCGTAGGCTTGTTCTGGATTAAGCTTCCAAAGACACCTCAAAGAGAGGTCCTTGGTGCTCTCTGAGCTTGGTTGTTTTCTTGCAGAGGTTTCACTATCCAAACTAGGTAACATCATCCATGATGCATCGGTGAGGGTGTTACCTAGTAAGGGTAATGATACGTCTGCAAGAAAACAACCAAGCTCAGAGAGCACCAAGGACCCCTCAACTCAACCCTGAGCTACAAATAGTCTCCTTTATTGAGACCTCAAAGAACTCCCAGTTCAACTACAGTATTAGGAGCTTCCGTTTGGCCCAAGGAGCAAGAGAGTTTGGGGAACTTTTGGTGGAACTTTTGTCACCCAACCCAAGCTAAGGAAGGCCAAGCGGGGAAAGGGGAATGGAAAGGAGCTGAATTTCAGCTGAACCCGCTTGTGGATCCGGCGCAGTGCCGGATCTTTCCAAGGCCCTTCGGACCGCATCAGGTCGACCTCCCTATTGCTGGGCTACGCCAGGAAAGGCCAAACCTCTCTGGCCAGTTCCTTGGCTAGCTGGGCGATTCTCCCTTCGGTCAGGTGGGGATCCAAGCGGAGGGTGTCCCAGCGTCTGTTTGTCATCTGGCCAAAGGGGGACAAAGTTAGGCAGCTCGGTTTACAGCTGAAGAGTAAGAAGTAAAACACCCTCAAACCTAGGTGTGTGTGTGAGATCGTGTGTTTTTGTGGGTGTGGGGAGCAACAAGAAAAATTGGCGGCTTTTCAGCTCAAAGGTTAGAGCAGCTTGAAAAGAAATCAACAAATATATTCTCCAGAAGGCTGTCTTCGCTCAACCGGCATTAAAGACCGCAAAGGTTAGGCTCCAACTCCATTAACATCAATGGGACCTTCTCCATTGACTTCAAACTACGATGTAGATTCGCCCTATATCAATTTTTTCTCCCAATAACAGTTATGGCGACTTTTTCGTTCGCTTTCATCTCTTCTCTTCCCTCCCGCTCGTCTCTCCTCCTCAAAAACCTCACACGGTGCCTGTTAACTCCAAAGTTTTGATCGGATAAGACAGATAGATATGTTTGAAAAAGAAAAGGAAAAAGAAAAAGAAAAGAAAAGAAAAGAAAAAGAAACGACAGACAATTAAGATATCTTGCTTTCTTTTAAAAGAGAGACTTTAAGAGAAAAAGCAGCTTTATAAAAGAACTCAATAGTCCCGTTCCACCTTCTCTGGACCTAATCCGTAAGAAAGCGAGTTGAATATGTTGCCCCTATTATCTAAAAGCTAGACCATCTGACGCTGGGTATAAGGATTTGTTTCCAGGAAAGGGGGAAAAAAAGGTGGGGGGGGTTGGATAAAAGACGCTGGGAAATAAAATCATTCCTTAGTTTCTTAGTGTCTTAATCAGTGAGGCGGAAAACTAGCAGAGAGAGAGAGAGAGAGAGGGGAAAAAAAAACCCAAGCGAGCAAGCAAGATAGCAAAACCGATCGCGGCACCTTTCAGCTGTGGAGCTGGGATCAAAAACATTGTAGCATCTGTTGAAAGAGAAAGTGTCTAAATCCTATAGAAGGGCTTTAGTCTTATAAGGAGGGGAGGAAGGGAGCCGGGCGGGGGCGGGGGGGGGGGGACGACGATAAGAAACGGTGTCTCGGGGATGCCTAAAACCACTCAATCACTAGAGACTTTCTCCCGGATAGCGAGAGAGAGAGAGAGATGTCTCTTTTTGTTCTGTCAAGACCTCGTGTAGCCATTATTTTATTTGCTGCTGCCTGGCGTTTATCAGATTGAGACCGTATTTGTCCCCCTCTGAGACCTAACCTTGCCTTATGCTTTGGGAGTAATGGGCTCTTAAAATCCAGGCACACAGAGGCAGCCCTGCAAGGGGAAAAAAAGAACATCAGAGATTGGCATGGCTGTTCCAGGGCAAAACAAAACCACACACACACACACACACACACACACACACACACACACACACACACACTCACTCACACACACACACACTCACACACACACACCCTTGGAATCCTTTGAAACAACGCGTTGAAGTCTACTTCTCTGCGTCCTTCCTCCCCTCCGCCCCTCCCCCCGCCATCCGAAGCTCCCGCTTCCTCCCCACTCCTCCTTTCCTATATAACCTCCACATTTTATGCGATGAGTCGAAGCCCATAAATAAGCTTTTTTTTAAATCCCCCCCCCAAACCAAGCTTTGGTTTGAACTGGGACCGATGATTAAGGGCAAGGTGGGGAGGGAGGGAGGGAGGGGGGCGGGGATGGGGTGGGAGAGAGAAACCATTGGGAAGCCGGGCGTCCCTATCCCAAACAGGCTGGCTTCAAAAGATTTCAGAACGAATTAGGCTCAATTTGTAGACGATGGGCTTCACCAGCTGCGAGGGAGGGGCGGGGAATGATCGCGCCCAGGGCCAGCCTGAAATTTAAATTTCAGGGCCAGCCTGAAATTAAGGTTGGAATTTCAAACATTTATTCCTGGGCTAGGCAAGGAAGCTCCCCAGTACAAAACAGAAAGCTCCCTGCCTGGGGACTTCTAGTGAGCGAGCAGCTGGTGTCCCTTTTTGGGGGAGAGAAGTTGGCATGAGCTGCCTACGTCCGCGATCCTCCTTGGGGCTGCCTGACTCCTGCCCCGTTTCACCCCCCGAGACCGCAGGCTAAGGCCCCAGCTTCTTCCGGGAAGCGACTCCCGGCAATCCAGATCCGGCTGGAAATCTGCCCGGTTCTCCGCCTCACTCCTGCCTGACAAAGCCCAACAACCCCGCTAGCACCACCACAGGCGGGCAGCGCCGGCTTCCCAAAGAACCGCCTCGGTTTTCCTCCAGAGGCCTGCGCGCACTTTTAAGACTTTGGGGTGGGGGCTCATCCAGCGCCCTGGGAGGGAAAGAGGGTCTGCTGCGCCTTTTCCGGAGAGGGTCTGCAGCCAAAGCCCCTGCGGTTGCTCTTCGCCATCGAGCTTCTCCAACGAGGAGAAGGGAGGAAGCACTAACTCCTCTCAGAATAGCAGAATTACGTAGGCTATTAGGCAGTGGTGAAATCCAATTTTTTTTTTACTACCGGTTCTGTGGGCATGGCTTGGTGGACGTGGCAAGGGAAGGATATTGCAAAATCTCCCATCCCACTCTGGGGCCAGCCGGAGGTGGTATTTGCCAGTTCCCCTAACTACTCAAAATTTCCGCTACCGGTTCTCCGAAGTGCTCAAAATTTCCACTACCGGTTCTCCAGAACCTGTCAGAACCTGCTGGATTTCACCCCTGCTATTAGAGATCTTGGGTTTTAAAAAAGGCCATTTCAAAACAAAAGAAAACACGGAATGCATCTTGTCGAAGCGACCGTCCTCGAGAGGCTACCACTGACTGCAAAGATGCGCATCCTGGAAGAGGAGGGGGGAGGCGCGAGAGGGCTGGCAGAGAGGACCCTATTAATCGCAATCGGGAGGCTGATTGCCATGGACCGAAAGAGAGGATCGGATCTTCGCCACCCTCATTCATCCAGCCCCTCCGGAATCTTTTTCCCCACGCTTGGGCGAACTATCCTAAGTCTCGCTCCCGTTTTGAGTCGCCAGAACGAGCCCAGCGCAGCGACTCCGGTCCGACTCTCTTCTCTCTCTCTCCGAAGACCTTTGCTAAACCCTCTTGGGGAGCTGCAGCTCCCCGCTTCTCTACGCTTTCAGGCTCCAGCAGTGCAAACGATGGAGAAGCAGGGGTCTCCGGCCAACCTCCCACCCCCAGAGCTCCCCTGCTCTGACTGAGGATATCCCGAGCCTCAAAGCCTGGGGAAGGAAGGCTACAACACCCCGACGTGCACTTTCGGAGAAGGGAAAGAACCTGCTCAATGCTGGCAATCTTAAAGCGAGGTCTTTGAAAAGAGGACGTCCGCCCAATAAAAAGCTATTTCCTTACCTCCGGCTTACTTATTATGCCATCCTGAGCATGGCTGAGCAGAGGCCAGCCTCACTAAATACCCCCGGGGTTACTTCCGATTGGATGAATTTTTTTCTGAAATTAAATTGGGTCTTTTTCTTGGCATTTCAAGTTTAGGATCGGGCGCATAAGCATTTAGAATCGCGAGGGGCCAGCTAAAGGGTTGGAAAAGAATTAAACCACAGACGTCCGTAGGATATAAGTGCAAAAATCTTCCCCTGAGCAGAGTGTGCTGCTTCCAACGCCCTATTAAAGTCTAAAGTCAGTGGTGCCAGATTTAAATTCGCTCAGACTGTTTTGGTCTCACAGTCCAAGGGGTGTATGAGTGAGCGTGTGGGATTCGGTCCCAGAAAATCCTTTCCCCCTTCACCTGAGCGACCAGAATGCTTCTGACTTTCAGGGTTGAGTTGAACTGGCTGAAATTCGGATCTGAAAATGACTCTGAAAAAAATCTCTCGCCCCCTCCCTCCCCCCATCTAGAGCCTCCCTGGCATCTTCCTGGCATTCTCCAGCTGGTGTCATCCTGATGAACTAAAGGACAATCCCTCAGCTTCCCCCAGCTAGAATTGGTTAGGCTATAGCTAAACCCCAGGGAAGGGTTGGCCAACACAGCTAGCATTAGGCATGGTAAAGAGGGTCCTTCTTTATATATATATTTGACCACACCTTTCCCATCTTTAAACCGACAGACAGGTAGCAACTCCCAGAGTCCAGAGGCTCTTACAAATAAACCCAATAGGCTCCTTTGACGGGCCACCCCACCCCCCACTCTGGGATTTGGTTTGGTTGTCCCAGGCTGCCCCATTGCAGTCCTTAGAGAACAGCAATGCCCAATGCCTCCATGCTTTAATGCAGATGCTTTTCAGGACCCCATAAGACAGTTGGAAGTCTTGGAAAAAAAGCAATGGGAAACTTTTGAGCTGGTAGTTCTTTCAAGGCAGATTTATGGCCGGGACACATTTTCGAGGAATGAGCTTGCTCTGGCTCATGAAAGACGTGAAATGGGAATAGCTGAAAAAATAGCTGTAGATCTGTCTTGAAACAGCCACTAGCTTTGAAGGTGTGACAAGGGTCCTTCTTGCTTTTGCTGCAGCACATATTTCACTTCCTGGATCTAACCTGTTCCCACCATTCCTGCCACAGTGGCTACACACAATGCATAAAGCTGATAGGTAGATATTTTGCTTCCTCCCAAGGGGAATTCAGTGTTGAGGTCCAAAGAAATAGTGGGATGGAGGGGGAAGAACATACCCGAAAATCAGTATTGGATTCAGTCCTCCATTAATTTCAGCCACCAATGCAACCCCCACCCCCTCCCAGAGATGAGGCTTGGGGCCTGGTCTTCTGAGGGTCCCTCCTAGAAAGCTCCCTTCTCTTAAAACTGACATGTCTAATTGGCAAACGGTGCCATATCGTGTCCAGAGGTCTCCTGTGGAACATTTCTACAGCTGTCTCCTTCAACTAGACGCTTATTCATGTCGTCTTAATGAGAAACAAAACGATCTCTAATGAGCAATTACATAGCGACAGAATTGTTCCCATAACAAATTCTTGTGTGTGACAGAAACATCCTTTGTACCAGATATTCTGCATATTGTTACTGATTTTCTTTCTTTCCTTCTCTCTCTCTCTCTCTCTCTCTCTCTCTCTCTCTCTCTCTCTCTCTCTCTCTCTCTCTCTCTCTCTCTCTCTCTCTCTCTCTCTCTCTCTCTCTCTCTTTCTCGGTCTCTCTTCTGGCTTCTTCTCTTTTTTCTCCTTTCCCAGACAACACACAGTAGGGTGTTGGCTACTGGATGCTGGAAAAGCTGACCAGAGCCACCCCAAGAGAGGACACACAAACAACAGGGAAGCCCCGATCCTCAAGGGAGTAAACTCAAGCCAAGGCGATGTGAAAGCATGCCTCTTCCCCAACCACAAGCATGCTGGGGAAGCCCAGGCATAGCTGGCATCAGAGCCTGCCAGCAGTGATCCACCCCTGAATTTGGAGTCCCCTGAAAAAACAAATCCAAATATACTACAGCCTGGGTTTCAAAATGCCAAAGCCTTATCTAAAAGGAACAAGTACAAGCAACCCACAACAGCAGGAGTTTCCTGCTCAGATTGCCTCTTTGTTCCCTTCCCTTCCCTTCAATACTTATTTTCGATATTCCAATACTTATTTTCCGGCAAATAAAGGCAAGATTCTACAAGAGGCAGGGACGGTAATTCTTCTGTCGACTAGTCAGGTCCTCACAGACGAAGAATTGCAACTGCAATGTCCATCATTGGGGATGCTTCTTCCCACTCAGGGCTCCATCACTTGTAAATTACGCTTCCGAAGCAAACTGATACAGTGAGGATTTGCTCACAGTCTATCAGCGAGTTAGCATCTGATGCCTTTTAATTGGGAGAAAGGGACGGGCGGTTGAGTAGGGATTTGATTTAAAAACAACCTGAAACTCTGCTTCTGGCGACTTGGGAAGTTTTCTTAGCAAATGTAGGGCATCAGTAGTGCTCCCTCTTCCATGTTGTCCTTACAACAACCCTATGGAGGAGGTTGGACTGAGAGAAATGCCTGGCTCAAAGTCACCCAGGGAATTTCTGTGGTTGGAGATGAATTTGGGTCCCGTCCCTCCATTGTTAAGCTCTTCATCCACTGGCTCTTCTTCTCCATGTTTTTTTTTTAAAACTGCCTAGTCTACCCTCTATCCTGGCACTGTCTGGAGGTCTCCCTAGATCAAGGGTGGGATTCAGGGAAGTGGGTTGAAAAATCACTGCTTTTATCAAACGTCCTTTCAGTGGGCATTCCCAGGGAGGCAGAGTAGAGAGTGAGAAGGAAGTTGGAAATGGAGGAGGAACGAGTCAGGTAGACCTCTGTCGAGTTTGCCCCTTTAGGCTCTGAAGGATCATTTGAGAAATCAGATTGATCTGGGAGGAGAAGGGAAGGAGCAGTTGACTGACCTCTCTTCCCTGCCTACCTTGCGTTGGTTGTCCTGGGACAGACGTCCCCGGGTACCACCCAGGTCTGGTGCCCCACGTTCCTGTCTGCCCATTCAGCATTCTTAGCTTGTCATACATTCCATCTGCTCCCATCTGTTGCTTTTCGCTAGCCAGGTTGCGTAGGACTCGGTTGATCGAAGAGACCTGGAAGGGAAATTGTATTCCACCAAATGGCAGCCACAGTGGTACAGAACCTCACCCCCCCCCTCCCCTTCCCATCCCCCCCTTTCCCATCCCAGCCACAGATCGGGACTGTCCACCCAGAGAAGAAAGCCAGAAGTGAAACAAAACTCACTGGGCTTCCCGGGATCGTGCCCGCCATTCATTTCACCAGGGTTCCTTAGCGAGCAGCCCCTTAAAACACAGATCATCCCTGGCCCTCTTGCTCCATTCATTGCAAGCTCCCGGCTTTCAGTAGGGCCACTCTGATCAATGCCAACCGCCCCCCCCCTCCCCAAAGGATGTAGCGCTAGGCTGCCATCCCAGGACTGTGGTGTGGGGGGAATGGGAGATGCATTCAGGAGGCAAGGCATATGCTACGGAGCCTGAGACAAAAAACAAGTGAAAAGCAAGTGGCACAAGAGACCTCTGGCTTCAGCTGTGCCTTCAAACGTATTTGGCACCAAGGCAGAGGCAGCCAAATTTAGATCCCTTTTGGCAGGGCCCCGGTGGGTTAGCTTGAGTACTTTCCTTTCACTTCTTTTGGGAAGTGAATAGCCTGGGGCAAAAAATGCCTCATCCTCTTCAAATTAGAAAGAAATGCCCAGATGAAACAGTTCAACCTATGTCTATTTCCCTGTGCCGGATGCCATTTCTAAGTCACACAGAAAGATTTTCCCACTCCCCCCCCCCCTTTAAATTTAGATTTTTAGATATATTTCTTTTACAATTCGGATAGTCAAAAGCAGTATATTTTTATTCTTTAAATCCCCAAGAGCTTTAAAGCCAAGAGTGAGTCCCGAGTAATTTCCCACCCCCACCCCACCCTCACAAGCCCTCCTGCAAGTTTTGCCCCTATGGAAGGAGGGACAGTGAGACAGAGAAGGGAAGACTGCGGAGCTAAAAGACAAGGTGGGGAAATTGTTATCTACGGCTCTGTTCTAGGTCAGATAGAAAGGAGATTCTCGAGGAACTTACGCTGGGTATATTATCGTTGGTACAGACCCCCTCCGATAGTAATCTGTCTCGGATCTCCCAAGCAAAGATGGAGGGGCACTCCCGCTTATACTGCGCTATTTTGCTTACAACTTCTGGAGTCGCTACTCTCGGCTTGCTACCTCCGATTGCCCGCGGTCGAATGGAGCCAGTTTCGTAATACCTGCCCAGAATTTTACTCACACAGCCATTCGACACCTGCATCAGGGAAGTGGACAGAAAATCACATTATTAATAATTTCAAGACAAAAATAAAATTGTTTAAGTAGGCATTAAACAATGACAAGCTTACGTTTTGATTGTCCAGCACTTGGACTTTTGCATCTGCATGGGTCTATAAACACAAAAATATACCTTCAATGGTATGAGAACTTACTTAAGAGAGGTTTCTTTTTTCTTTTCTTTTCTTTTCTTTTTTTTTTAAAAAAAGATTACATTTGGGACCCTACATGCTACAAAGGTGAAATGTTTGTTCTAAAAAAAAACGTCTTTTGACACAGGGGAAGGGAGAGAAAAACTGAAGAAAGCTGGCAAATAGTAGATTTTAGTAGATAAGCTACCAACGGCATCTTCAGACCAGTTTTCAAAACAGACACATTCCTGGGGAAGCGATATTGGGGCTGTAGAGCTGACCTATCAGAGACGAATTCGACTGCATTCCTAAAGCCAAATACCTGGCAAAAACTTCTGGAGGGGGTAAGGATTGCCGAAGCAAAGGCGATTATTTGAGTATTGCTGGTTTTGCAGCCTTTGCTTAATACATGCAGGCAGAGAACAGAAGCTACTACATCCGGGCGGAGAGGACACCCCCCATCCCCCATCCCCAATGCAATGGAGAAATTTCCAAGAAGGGCATTGGGGATATACGGCTATCTCTTATCCTCGCCCAGTTCATTCCCAGGTCAACTAAGGCACCACTTGAAGCACTAGATGACCACAAACAAATAAGGCAGAGACAGACTATGGTATATATATATTATATTTCCCATGATTTGGAGAAACCGCTGGACTGAGCAGAAGTCATTATTCTTTTTTCCCCCAGAAAGCTGGACGGGGAAGTTTGCAGCCGTGGGAAGCCCTCCTCCTCCTCCTCCTCCTCCTCCACCTCCTCCTCCCTTGTTTTTCCAAGAAGGCAAGAAGCCCCAGGCTGGCTCCAACTGGGAAGGCGACTGGCGTTTTCACCTGCAGGATTCGGGAGATGTCGCACGGCCGAGCCCCGCTGTGGGCCAGTTCCACGATTTTTTGCCGGGTTGAATCTGGCAGCGGCCGCCCGTTGACAAACACACCTCCGAGCTGATTCACGCCGCTGTGACCTGCGAAGTGGGCGAAGGAAAAGAAGGACAATGGAAGTCTCGGTCACCTGAGGAGACCTGGAAGAGCCGGCAGCTCCCTCCTGGGTCACGATAAAGGCAAGGGCGGAAGAGGGGGGGCGGTAAAGGGAGGCAGGGAAGGGACGGGACGGGGGGGGCGAGAGAGCCGATCGAGGGCAAGCAGCTCTGTCCCACGAGGTGGGCCTGGAAGAAGCACTGGGAGGTGTGTGTGTGTGTGTGGGGGGGGGAGCATTTCTCCAAGGAAAGAAGCGTTTCAATAAAGCCTCCAGTCTCGCAGCCGCAACAGCCGCCGTCTAGGTTATAGGCACAGGAAGGGAATCGCCTTCTGTCACTTCAAAATCGACACACGGACAGGCACGGCTCTAAATCTACACCACCTTTCCTTCAGAAAAAGCTCCACAACCCTGTGTGTGTGTGTGTGTGTGTGTGTGTGTGTGTACCGTAGGACGGACGGACATGGGGGGGAGGGGTTTACTCCGCTATCGGCTCTCCTGTCCCACCGCCCCGGCTTCCTTCTCCGGCCCCCTCCCCCAATTCTAGGCGAAATGCCGAATCCATTGACGGCCGGCTCTGTCCAGAAGAGCAACATTTGGTTACACACTTCCACTCAGCCGTCATCCTTTCAGCAGATTTGGCAAGAGCGAGCAAGGAAAAGCGGCGGAGGGGAGTGGGGGAGGCAGCAAAAAAGAAAAAGGGGGGGAAAAGCCGCCCGTCTCTCGGGTTGAGAGGTGGGGTGGAACGGAAGCCTCGGAAGCCCGGCGCTTGGCTCCGGTAGCACCGGGTAGCTCCGGCCAGGCAAGGGTGCCTTCCCCTCCCTTCCCTTCCCCTCCCCCCACAATGCCCGGCTCCGCAAAGAGGGGAAGAAGCCCAGGCTGCTTGGTTCTCCCCCTCTCCCAAATTGTGCCATCCCCGAGAAAATCGCCTCTCCCCCCCCCCCACGCTTTGGAAGTAAAAGAGGGGGGGGGGGAGAGAAGAAGGGACACCGGGGTTATTAAGGAAAAGCCAACAGCTTGGTCTGCATCCTCCCCGCACAGCCCCCCCACCCCAACCCGACCAAAGGCAAGACTCCCAAAAGGGGTTGGAAAAGGATCCCCAACCTGCAACTTTAAGCTTTGGAGGAAAAAAGGTTCCCTGGAGAAGATGTGGCCTCTCTCTTTCTCTCTTCCCCTCTTTCTCTCTCTGCTTCTGTTCTGCTCGCCTTCTCTCTTTGGAGCCTTCTGCTAAATTGACTCCAGGAGCCTCGGCTTCTTAGCAATAAATAAGCTCCAAATATAGAAGAGGAGGAAAATATGATGAGTCTCTCTGACATTTGTCTTTAAAATAAAACTAGCTGCACGTCAAGTTTGAGCTTAATTTCTGGAAATAGGCGGAAGTCGCCCCGGATCATGCATGGGAGGCTAATTGAAAAGATCAGTTGGAGCACTTGTAGCAGACCTGTCACTTTGTGACAGTGCTCCGCTCTTGGATATTGCATCGCCACGACAAACGGGAGCAGGATAAAAAACGACCCTTTCTGTCCGGATTTGGGTATCACTCCGACGAGAGTGAACTCGCCTAGCTATCCCTTCGAGGAGATGCGACTTTTTAAGGTAGCCACAGGGTCAATCCGGACACCACCGAAGGGGCGCGCTGCCTCCGCGATAAATCCGAAGTGACAAGAGTTGGAGAGAGCAGTGGGGAGAGGAGAGGAGAGGAGAGGAGAGGAGGGGGGACGCGGACTGGGAGGAGGGGAAAGTGAGGCTTCGCGTAAAGGCCACTGGAGAACTGACCAGCCATGGCTGCAAAAAATCTCTAACGGGGAAACAGCGGCCCTCTTTGCCTCTAGGATGGAGTTGCTGACCGGGAAGGAGCTCAAGGAAGGCAGCTTGGGGAGGGGGCGGGATCCGAGGCCCACTTTTCTCCCCTTCTCGTCTTCCCTCCACCAAGTGCTTGTTTCCTGGAGTGCCTCTATGCTCAACGCCGGCACCCAGATCCTCTCTTTCTCCTCTCCTTCTCTCCCCACCCTATATTGGCCTGGACGGCAGAGAAATCTTGGTCGTCACCGCCCCCCCACCCTCCTGAGGAGGCCTAAGGCCAATCTTAAATCCATAGCTGAGTTCTGAGCAGCAGCAGGTGCCCCCTTCTGCTCCCCATAAAATGGGGAGGGGGCTTTCCATCGCCACTGGGTGCTCGGAGCTCTGGGGCCTGCGAGGTGCACCGAGGAGAGAGCTCTTCTTCCTAAGCCTCCACATCCCACTTTCCCCCCACACAGAAGCCGATGGAGGCCATTCGCTCGCATACCGGAGGGGCGGAGACGCCTTTCGTCCTCCGCGCCTCAAGGAAGGCAGCCCAACTCCCAAATTCCGTGCAAAAAAAAAAAAAGGTTAAGCCTTAATCAATGCCTTAATTTCCCAGGAGAAGGCAGGCAGTTCGAGCCCAGTGGCAATGATTATGCGCCTCGGCTTCTCGGGCGAGCCATCTAAGAGGAAAACATATGGTCCCAATTTGGATGCGCGGTGCTGCAGACACGCAGGAGTTCTGCACACAAAGCCGGGCAAACTGGCCGCGACCTCCACCCAAATCATCCCGGCGGGCTTTCTTTTTTTCTTTTTCCCCTGCGGGTAGGATGGAGGAATGGGGGTCGGGAGGGAATCTAGTGCAAAGGCATTTGCCATTCCCAGGAAAGACGCTCGTGTTGGGCAGGGAGGCCCGGCCACAGAGGGGATGCCGCTCTCTCAAGGCGGCCTTCTCAGAAATTTCTCCAGGGACGAGTCAAACCTCGAGCAGGAAATCTTCATCAACGCTACCCCGGCCCAGCCACGGAGGGACCCCCGAAAGGAGCCCGCAGATAAAACTCAGCGCCACGGACCTCGGAAACTCACCCCCCCCAAACAGGCCTCGGGGCGTATTGGCACAGAAAGGGACCCCGCGGTTGCAGGGAGGGGGGTACTTCCCACCCACCCCCAGTCGGGAAACTACACAGCCAAGCGAGTCTTGAGTTCAGAGAAAAGGGTGCAAAAGCCCCGGGATCCAGGGAAGCCGAGGCTGCGAGTCGAACCGCGTTGAACCTCGGATTTGATCAGGAGGGGCGCCGGAATGGAGCCGCCTAAGGGCCGGCGTAGCCTGGCCGGAGCTTCTGCGGGACTCCTTAGAGAAGCAAGCCCCGCTGTGCTCAATGGGGTTTACTTCCAAGCCAGCTTCCGAAAGCCAAGGAGATGGAAACAGAGCCGGGGTTACGTGCAAGAGCGAGCGAATCCAGCGAAGAAGAGAAGAGAGGGAAGCAAAGCTATTGAAAGCCGATTCCGCGACCGAGTCTCGACTGCACTTCTCTCCAAGGGAATCCCGACGGAGTTTGCATGCTAAAGAGGGATCTTTAGGCTTTAAAAAGCTCCACCGAATAACAACTACCGGCCAGGGAGGGGTGGCTGGCTTACAGTACATTTAAAAGAAACACAATACGTGCTTCAAAATGGGAATCGCTTCCAAAGACCTCCAGGTTATTTTTACCGGCATAACTTTTGGGAAAATTAGGGCACCGTCCATCTCAACGGATCAAGCCTCACCTTGATCTCAGGAGTAACTTGCGACCTAACTCGCCTTCCCTGCACGCTGCACAAGAGGAGCATTTTTCCCCACCCCAAGTCCACGAACAATCCGGGATAGCAACTTTCCCACCAAGATAAAAGGCTGGGAGGACTATCCAGCTCTCCACTCCGGCCGTCTCTCCCTCCAAAGAAATAAGCCGCTTTATGCTTCTTAGCACGACTTGCTGCCCACAAGGCCGACTTTCTTATGGAAGGCTAAGCGTGTTTATCAGCAAACAAACAGCCCGATCGGTTTTAAAGAAGTGTCCAGCCATCTGGGGCCGAGTTCCCTCGCTTAAGGTGCGGAGCTCCGCGACGAAATCACGGCCCTGCGGAAACCCGGAGCGGGTTTTAGAAATAGCGGGGATTTTGAGTATTCGTTCTGGTGCCGAAAGCACCTGTGCTCTACCCAATTCCCCGGGAAACGACGCGGCTGGGAGTCAATCGTGGCCAGATTTGGGGAAAACAAATATCCAGGTGACTCCTGGCACCTCTTCTCCAGAATTCGGCTCCCCCACTTCCTGTCAATGTCACTCGGGATTCCCTCCAGCCTGCGGAAAGGCCTGACGAGGGTAGAGGCAGAGACAACAGTTCTTCCTCCTGGAAGGGCATCCCACCCAGATCAAAGAGAGGCCCTTTTCTCCGAGCTCCGGAGAGTCCCGGAAGGAAGGCACTAACGAAGCCCTTTCAGCTGGCCACTGGGAACGGCCCTCTCGAGATCTGGGACGACCGCCTCCCCCGTCCCACCGCGCTTTTAGGCTTCCAACCCCGTGCCTAAAATACACTTAAGAAACCAGCATCATCTTTTTCTCAGTGAACCCTTCCGTCTTGTGGTGGAAATCGCCCAGCCTTTCAGTCTGGCAGCGTGCTAAGGTCCCCCTTACTATTTGTATTACGCCTCTGTGCCTAGGCGCCAAAGAGGATAGCTGACGTTTTTGTTTTTTTTTTAAATGCATGATTCGGGAATTCCTAATGCCAGGGACAACTCGCCTGGGTTTCGAAATAAAACTCATTGCTAGGGCATTAGTAAAGAACTGCCCCAGGCGCTGTTGTTTTCTGGATTCCAGTTGAGCGATTCTACTTTACTTTACTTTTTGGAGGGTGCTGGGGTCAATTGACTATGACAATATACCAAAAGGAGGGTCTCTTCTAACTTTTTGCTTTACCCTCTAGACTGATAAAACAATCGGCCTGGATCTAGCGGCTTCCATCGCCCTAGCACCACGCCTTCTTCGACAAATACCTTGCATGCTAAGGGAATTTCCTTCCAGGTTAATAAAAGTTGCAACGACAGATTGAGGATTTCAACTAGCTCACCTTTTTTGTTGTTGTTGCTTTTACTACACCACAACAAATAGAGAGCCATGCTTTAATGCAATGAATTGGCCTTCCAGCCTTCCTTCCTTCCTTCCTTCCTCCCTCCCTCCCTCCCTTTCTAGTTTTAGGATATGCAAAAGTTATACAGGCCTCAGCGCTCCACTATATCTTGCCAGAGAGGGTGTCATGCCCATCACTGGAGAATGCTGGGGAAAGGGGTGGTGTGAAGTGGACAGGAATCCATAGCACTGAGAGCCAAGGAAAAGAACCAGACTTCTAGAAACCTGCTTGTGTCCTCCCCATGCAGAGCATTATTCTCACAATGTCCCTCTACAACACTCAGAAAGAATCTGCATATTTGAAGAGCTGCCGAGGAATCCAGGAGCAGATGAATTTTACAGTGGGTCAGTCCACAAAATTATATTCTTTCACCCCATCTCCATTAGGTGCAATTACAAAGAAAAAGCTTCTTCTGAGCTGGATGGTTTCCATCCCTCCAACATGTCCTTAAGGACAAAGAAGGAGAATCTCCACACATTGTTTCCCCCCCCCAAGTTCAAAAGCCTCATCTCTTGGTGGAAGAGTCCAAGGAACCGCATTCATCCAATCTCTTTCAGCTTTCTCTTCCACTATGAAGGCTATTTTCAAAATGAGTAATATTCTCTCTTCCCAGCCACCTTACCACCCAAGCCAAGCCACCTTTTCAACTCGACATGCTCAAGTTGGCATCCCAAAAGACAGGAAGAGCCACTTACTGTTCTGCATTGTGGACCGATGAAGCAAGATCCCACGTGGCTCGGGAAGAGGGCACTGTTAGTGATAAAATCAATATTAACCAAGATAATGAAGCAGGTTGGCAGTTCCAGTATTATTACGTCTAAGAAGTCATTCAAACTATCGCCTCTCAATTAAGGCCCCCAAATTTATTAATTTATTATTTGTTTGTTCTCTCCCAACCCTGATATCTTTAATAACAAATCACTGAATCTTTCATGCAATCATGCAAGAGAAATCACATTCTGAGGAACTCTTGAGTTCACTCAACACATCAGCTACCATGTGAGAAGAGAGACTGGTCAGTCACTTTTAACCCCTAATATGGACCCATTCACGTTATTATGCTATAGGGGAACACAGGAGGAGGAGGAGGAAGAGGAGGGGATTGAAACTTGCCTGATTTATGAGTGGACTCTCCTCTCATGCAATTTAAGGAATCACACATCTGTGTAGTGCTGATTAAAGTTTTCCCACTAGGATGAAGAAGAAAAGTGTATGAAAAATAAAATTAAGGACCGTTTAGTTTACATCCATCCTTCCTTCCCTCTGCCTGCCCCACCCTCCCCCATTCAAGAATGGGGCTATTCTTGAGAGTTTAGAAGTGAAGAAAAGGTGGACACCAAGCATGGATTGAGAAGAAAAACAGTTCAAAAGACTCATGTGTCCAGCTTTTCTTCACTTTGAAACTCTCTGGGAATAGTCCCATTCCTTAATAATATTGGAGTGCTTCTTGCAAGAATGCAAAATGTTGTTCCATGGTATGTCTGCTGTTTAAAAATAAACAAACACACCCTCCAACAACTTGACTTTGAGTTGATTTTTATAGAAGCAAGTATATAACATATTCTTTCTCTGGTCTAACAGAACTTTCTCTGGTCTAACAAGGAACACTTGCTATATATATAAGATACCATATATAAGATGCAATATAATAAATAATATAATATAATAACCACAATAAATACTAAAGCAGGAGAAGAAAGACATTTTCCGGTTTTGTGCAAATCTCTCACCTGAGGCATTTTAAATTAGTTGGATATTACTTTTTGGTGAGAAAACCGAAAGTATTCCCCCCCCCCAAGAGGCACTAACAACCCCTAACAATTTTTCAAGAGGCACTAAGAATCCCATCCCCCTTTTTTCCCTCAGTGAGAAGAGAGCAGGGAGAAGGGAAAGGGAAAGAAGAGAGAAATCCACCCATTCTGGTTAACTTCTTTCTGGTCTTTAGATCTTCCCCCCTTTCACTGTACTGTGACACACGCTGTCTACCTCGCCTCACTGCTTTGAAAAGTAAGACCAGGAGGGGGTGAGAACTGCCAGCACAAAGCTCATGGAAGGCAAACAATGGCTTCCATTTTATCCCCCTCCCCAAACCTAGAGCGCAAGAGCCATCTAGCTTTCTCCTGCTCGGGCAAGGCAGTTTCCAGCTTAAGGTACCAACAGCCCTTCCATGTATAAAGAACAAGGAAACGTCCTCTCCTCCCAGCCTTAGGCCTGCCTTGGCCCAGGATCTGGGCAGCCCCAATGCCTGACTTCAGTGGGTGTCCATTCCTACAGCCCTTCCTTCCTTCCTTCCTTCCTTCCTTCCTTCCTTCCTTCCTTCCTTCCTTCCTTCCTTCCTTCCTTCCTTCCTTCTTCTTTCCTTCCTTCCAAAACATTTAAAAAAAAAAAGTTCTGTAGTTCCTGATGTGTCTGCATTTTATCCCAGCTCTTTCTTTTAGGTTCCCAGCCTAGCAGGAGGAAAATAGAGAAGTAATTTCTCGTTATAAATATCTGGAGGTAATTATGTTACTGGTGCGAGTTGTTAAGGGTTGTAAAAAGATACAACAGCGCAGTGGGGTGCTCAATTGGGGTGAGACAATTACAATAAAGAAGCTATTCAAGAGGGGTTTTCTTTAAAAAAAAAAAAAGAAGAAGAAGAAGAAGAAGGGGGTAGGGTAGGGGGGAGAGAAAACCGAGAGAGGTAAAGGAGATAAAATAATGAAACGGTGCTCGCTTTCAATTCCTTCATCTCCTCCCACGTTCTCTTTACTTATTTATTTAGAAAGCTTTTTTTTTCCTGATTTTGTTTTAAAGAAAGCCTTTTTTTTTTTTTTTTTACATTCCTGTTTTTTTTTCCACAGAGATCCATTGTACTCTTTCTCCGGGGGAAGAAAAAGAGGCCAAGGCGGACGGCCGGAGTCCAAACTGGGCCCGGTTTGGACGGCTCTCCCGAAGCCATTTAAAAAACAAGAAAGCGAACCGCGGCGATGCCTTTCCCGCAGCGTGAAGGACCTTCCAGGGGTAAATATTGACTCCGCTGCCGAGAGGCACCTGATTAGGGGCCTGGCCCAGCTAGAGGCGAAGCTGGAGCCCCCTTCTCTGCACCTCCGGCTCCCCTAACAATTCTGCCCTGCTAAGGCTGCTGCCGACCGCAGTTCAGGGGTGTGGGGGGGGGCAGGCATTGCTAGTTTGGTAGCCGCCGCCTTTATCCACGCGGAAACTTTGGCTTCTCGGAGCTCTACAGTCTTGGCTCTTCGGCCGCCCATCTCAGGACCGGGAAAAGTTGAGGCCGGGGCTTATCCAAGGGCCAGGCGGCGTCCACGAGAAAAACACGACCCACACATATATATATACACACACACACACCCGCCCGGAAGCCCCATCGGGGAGCAGTTCCCACTTCGCCACGAAGCAGCCAATTTCTCACGTTGCGTTTTGTGCTCGTGGAGAGAGAGACGCCGCGGCGGCCGGGGCCACGCATCCCTCCACCAGTCCCAGGTGTCCTCCTCCTGCTCTCGCTTTCCATTTTTTTTTAAATTATTATTATTATTATTAATTTTGCTCCCCTTCCAGCCGGTTAGGCCTAATTTGCGCCGCCTTCCTTGAAAAACCGCCTCCAAATCGGGACCTGGTCTGTTCGAATTTCGGATGCTGTTGCGAGCACAGTCGGCTCTTGCGAGGGTAAATGTTCACAATCCCGTGACAAATCAGCCAAAAAGACAAACGCTATTTCCGAACGGCGTGGAGACGGTTGCAAAGGTCGCCGACTATTAAAAGAAAAATATCGCCAAAGACTCCCAGTTATTATTTTAGGCCTACAGTGGCCCGCAGCCGCCACTTAAAAGCTTCGCTGTTTTTCCAAGAACTCGAGCCAGCCTTGAAAACTTTCTTCGCTACTGCTCTCCGGGGGTGGTGCTGCTGGTTGGATCCCTTGTTCCTGTTGCCCTTGTTGTTGTTGTTGTTGTTGTTTGGAAGCCGCGGCTCTGAAGGACTTTTAGCAAAGGTCAGTGGATTTTTCGTTCCCTTGAGAGACCTTAAAGAAATCGCAGAGAGAAATTGCTTCTTCCTTCACTCTTTTAAGTGACCCCGGTAGGCAGCAATTTCCGTGTGCAGGTTGGCTCAAAAAGTGAGCGCCATTTACTTCAATGAGATGTTTCCCTACCAATATTGCGTGGGCAGGAAGCGATAGCCTTAAAGTGCTGCGGGAGGGAAGTGGCAGAAAACTTTTCTAGCATCCTAACAACTGTACTGAATTTTCACTGGGGCTGGGAGAACAATTAAAAAAAGAAAAAAAAGAAAAAAAGAAAAAAAAAGGAGGGGGGGGAGGCATCCAGGCAGACAAGGAGGAAATGTTCATTTGAAAAATCCAATGCATGAAATAAGAAGCAGAAACTCTCTCTTATTTCGAAACTTGATCGCAAGTTCTGTGGAGCGCAAAATTTAGGAGATTTCCGATTTCACAGAACCGGTAGTGAAAGAGGTGCAGAAAAGGGAACTCGATTCTTTCCTGCTGGTTTTTTTTTTGGGGGGGGGTTCCAGTTTCCTTTTTCTCCCCCTTTGTTTTTGTTTAAACAGTTGGAACTTCTAGCCAGGTGATGGTCAAGTTAGAAAGTTCTGTTGGTTCCTTTTCTTCTGCGGGCGGATAAGTTTGGGGAGATCTGGGGGCTGCTTGATTGAGAGTGACAGTCCTTTAGGCTCGCTCAGACCATCCCGGACACAGCAACTACTCAGAGCTGACTTGGCCTAGAAGGTGACGCTACAACCACCAACCCCCACCCCCTTTTTTTTCTTTTTCATTTGCTTATCACCAGGCACATGAATAAAAGATCCATAAATAAAGCCCCCCAAACGGGACTCCTTCCTCACCCAAACAACACACAGGCGCCTGCCTCGTTGGAATACAAAGCAAGAAAAGTAAAGGGGAAAGAGCTGGGGTGGGGGAGACATCCACAATCGGATCGATCCAGTCACCTCACAGAAAGCAATCTATGAATGAGCGCCAGGCGGGCGCAGTAGAACAACAACAGAAAAACCTGGTGGCACCCGGTCACATCCACCACGCACGTTCTGGGAGTCCCTACAAGCCTCGAGCGAGCTTGTCGCCCTTAGTCAGAAGAGACCAGTCTTTGGGAGGAGGGTACTGTCCAGTCAAAGGCAGCTAAGGGAGTCTGGCGGCCCTGCTGCAGCCATTGCTTCGTCAGGCAAGATTGTTTTCGGGGTGGGGAGGGTGCATGAAAGAAGAGGAAGTAAGCTAGCTTTGAGACTGATGCATCTCCCAGGATCATCTCCGGAATATAAAAGTGGAGATAAGAAAAAAAAAGGGGGGGGAATGCCTCTGTGTGTGTGTGTGTGTGAGAGAGAGAGAGAGAGAATGGGCGAAAGAGAAAGGCAGATAGGAGGTGGGAGGCAGCATGCAGCCTAAGGAGAAGAAACAAGTAGACTCACCTTTTTGAGGCATCCTGTCTTGTTGCCAAAGCTCTTGTCAACAGTTTTAAAAAAGCGCCCGTGATTTGAAACGATGGTGTCTCAAAAAGGATTGCCAGTAAAAGAGTTTTTCTCCAGTGACGCTGCTGGTTGTGTGATCTTGAGTTCCTGGGAAGGCGACAGAGATTGACAATAAAATGGGCTGACACTGACTGGAGAGGGAAGAAGAAAGAGGATGTGAGAGGAGGGAGGGGGGGCGGGGAGAGTGGTGGAGAGGGAGAGAGCCAGAGCACACCTAGGCTGATTGGTGATGGTTCAAGGGTATGAATGTGCGTGTGCGCCTAGTCTCTGCCTCGCCTCCGTCGGCCCATTAGCAAAGGCTGACCTCTGTCATCATCTCCCAGCAAAACACTTCCTCCCCGCGCCTTAACCAGA
The DNA here is from genome assembly GCF_029215685.1 of Pituophis catenifer annectens. Taxonomy (NCBI): domain Eukaryota; kingdom Metazoa; phylum Chordata; class Lepidosauria; order Squamata; family Colubridae; genus Pituophis; species Pituophis catenifer. Next base: position 258,908,162 of record NW_027256881.1, on the reverse strand, counting down.
GCGGGAAATGAGGCTGAGCCAGGGTTCGCTTTTCAAACCCACTAATCACTCCACGCATGCAAATGCTCGGCTCGCTCCCACACAAAATATTGCTTTATGCAAAGCAACGCCATTGCCTCCCAGCTGCCGATTGGATGTTCACTCACACTGCCTGGTTCAATTGGCCCATTTGTTTGAATATGAATGCACCGGCTCTCTCTCTCTCTCTCTCTCTCTCTCTCTCTCTCTCTCTCTCTCTCTCTCTCTCTCTCTCTCTCTCTCTCTCTCTCTCTCTCTCTCTCTCTCTCTCTCTCCCCCCACCGCCTTCCCGCTCCTCCTCGCTTGGACCCCCCCCGCCCTCCCCCATTTGCCCTGGGTTCCTCTTCTATCTTTTCCTAGCTCAGATCCGAAACTTTGGGGACAACAAGGATGAGCGGAGGGCAGTTGCCCAGCTTAGCCGCTTTGGCTTTGGAGAGGTGTTTTCTTGGTTTGTTCTCAAGTTATCCCAAAATAATACCACCGGGGCCTTCCTGAAGTTTCTCTCCCTCTCTTTCCCCCCTCCCTTCCCCTTTCCTTTGCTTCCTTTCCTCCTCTGCCTCCCCCCCCCCTTTCATTTACCAGAGCCAAAGTGCCTCTTTGCCTGCAACTAAAATATCAACTCTGCTCACACCCGCCCCCTCGCCTCTGAGTTAGGGCCCGGAGTAAATAAATAATGTCGCTTGAAAAACGAGTGCCCTTTTCTTTCCAAAGCGACCGTGGTTGGTGCGGGCGGGGGAGGGCAGAGGGAGGGAGAGGCGACCCATTTGCATTTAAACAGTTAGCTTCCACCAGACAATGGAGATAAGGAAAAAATAACATTCAGATGGTAACGACATAAATATTTGGGAGACAGGCGCTTTGTCAAGAGGGAATCGCCTGGAGGTAGCCAAGTCTACAGTTGGATGTGTGGGTATTCATTCCCCCTTTTTCTCCAAATGTGATGGAGAAAGGAATTTCTCTCCTCTCTCTCTCTCTCGCTCTCGCTCTCTCTCCCTTCTGCCTGGAAAGTGCAGTGCAAATACACAATTTACTTTGTGTATTGAGGGCTCTCATGAAAAGGGCCTGAAGAGTCCTTGCCTAAACTTCTTCCACGTGCCGTTTGTTGACTAAGAGCTGTAAGGTTCCCTCGACTTCGCCCCCCCCCTCCGCCGCAGACATTACAAAAAAAAAAACAACAAGGCGAATTGAGGAGGGGGAGTAGTAAATCTCTCTCCCCCCATGGGTGAATATGGGTGTTTGTGTGTGATCATGTCTTTTGCTTCCATCAGCTTTGGCCCAATCTTGCATCTCATCTCCGGTCCCGTTTCTTCTGTCTGCACCTAGGCAGAAAAACCGAGGGCCGAAGGCAGGCAAACTTCTGGCCACACACTACCACAAGTTCATTTGTTGAATGGCGGAGTATTAGGATACACCTCAGTACACTCCAAAGCAACCCCTCCGTGCCTGCATTTAAGGTGACACCGGCAGCACCAGTTCGAGCTCAGGGTGTTCCGATCGTTGATGGGGAGCGGTCGGGGGGTTGAGGGCGCGGTGTGTGTGTGTGTGGGGGGAGGCACTTCCTCTTGCATAAAGGGAGAGAGAGGGGCGGGGTGGTGCAGGGAGGAAGAGAGAGGAGGAAGGCGCGTCCTCCCCCCACTTTCAAAATTCCAGGAGGCTGAAAAGGCGGAGGAGGGGAGGGGGGGACACACGAACGCGCCAAGCATAAAATGAAGTCGTAGCCCCGCATACACTTGACTTCTCTTGACATGTGAAAAGTGCTAAAAGTCAGAGCTCATCAATAAAGTAGCTGGCGATTGAATGAGGGCCCTGACAAGCATCGCATTCTTCCAGAAAGTACAATGAGGAGACAAACGACTCTGCCAAGGAGTTAGCATGGGAGTGAAAAGACGCCTCAATGGGAGCTGGATAATGGGCTGCCAGGCCGTCATGCACTGACTGTCATCTGCAGCCCGGCCGAGAAACTGCGGCGGCCCCTAAGAGCACAAAACTGGCTGGAAAGACCAACGGGCAATTCCTTCCGAGGGTGGGCCCCCGCCCGCGGCCGGCCGGCCAGCCAGCCAGCCAGCCAACCAACCGGCCCTCCCCTCATTCTCCTTCTTCTTCTTCTTCTTCTTCTTCTTCTTCCAGCCTCCTTCCTTTCTTCCTGCTTATGTGCCTTAGTGCTTTAGTGGCGGAGGGCCACTAAACCGTGTGGCTCTGGTTCTCTTAGGGCTGTTTTTTTTCTCCCCTCCCATCGCCGGGGTGGTGGGGAGGAGATTGAACAGAAAAGAAAGGAAAGGGAGAAATTGAAGAGGCTGGAATTGAAATTCAGGATTTATCTCTCGGTGACAAACTTTTGGTGCTGCCTGTTCTTGTGCAACCAAGGTGGGTGGGGTGACCTGCAAATCTAAAAAAAAAAAAAAAAAAGGAAGTTGGGGAATAGGAATCTGGCTCTTTTCCTTTCCTTTTATTTGCAGATCTTGATTTTTTTTCTTTAAGCTCCCCCTCCAGGTTTTTTTTTTTTTTTGTGGGGGTGCTCAATCAGCCCTTCCGTCCCTTCAGTTGCTGAAGAAAAGAGCGGACCGGACAGGCTGGACCAATCCTTGCCCTTTAGCCACCGTAGTTAGGCCTAAGGCAATCTGTATTTTCCTCATTGAACTGGAGAGTGGGGACTAAGTTTGTAATCGGACCCGAATATAATGGTGGAAAAGGAGGGGAGGGGGGAGGCACCGGGTAAGAGTCGAACAGGACTTCCGTAAAGGTAAGTAGGAACTTGAGAATTTCCTGGGCTGAGTTGCTGGTGTGTGCTGAAAGGCTGTTCGGGTTGCTAATTTAGATCTATTTAAAATGAACTGGTTCTCCCCCCCCCCCCTTCTCTTTGGTGCTTTCCACCCTTATTCTTGAATCAGCCCCAGTAAATCTGAATCCCTTTAATGTGAGGGTGATAACCCCCTCCAGTCAATTTAATATTCATTGTTAAATTATTCATATTTTTTCAATCCAGCTTCAGGAAAACTTTAGAATGAGCTTTTCAACAAGGATCTTGGTAGAAAGGTGGAAAAAGGGGGAAAAAACTCCTAAATTAAGAAAACCTGGACTTTTTTTCCCCCTTTCCAAAACTTAACTTGTTAAGTCAGCAAGTGGTTCGAAAGGACATCAGCCCTTCTAAATAGTGTTGTAATAAAATAATAAAATAAAATATAAAGTGGAGGTTACCATGACGAGTTTATCGAGTGTGCGATTTGTCTAGACTCTTCTGATGTTATGAAAAAGAATTAAACTTCCCTGTTTCTCTGTTTTTAAGTTTAAAAACATTGTTAACTCTTTTGAGAAATATAACAACAACCACAGCAATAACAAAGGAGGGAGAGGGGGGGAAAAGGAAAGTGAGTGGGGGAGAAGCCACAAGCTCCCTACCCAGATCTTCAGGCAAATATCATTTTTACAACCATTCAATTAGCCATTCTTTGGATTAGCACCTACTTATATGCTTCATCTCCAAAAGAAAGAAGCCGTAATCTTGTTGCTATTTTCCCTCAGGGCATAGTAGGCCTTGTGTGTCTCCTTTTCTTAGTTGCTGATTTAAAGGGGGGGGGGGGGGAAAACTAGAACAAAAAAATAATGAGAGGGAAATAGTGAATAATCTGACGTCATTGCAGAAAAGGGACTAGAAGAACTGAGGAAGCAAGTCTGAGTAAAAGAAAAAGAGAGGGAGAGAGGGAGAGGGAGAGAAGGGCCACAAAAGATCGATAAAAAGAGTGGGCGCCTGGGATGGCTGCAGATTTATCAGGACTCGGAGGACAAGAGGGCGAGGGAAGGCGGAGGAGCCTCTGAAACTAAGAAAGCAAAAGTTGAAAGAGAAGGATGGGGGGAGGAGGAGGAGGAGGAGGAGAGGAGAGGAAAGAACAAGGGCGAAGAAGGGCCTGTATTAAAATGTGCATGTGTGAAAGAGAATGGGAAAGGAAGAGCACCGGGCGTGTAGAATGTGGGCGTGAGAAAGCAAAGCAGGATTTATGTGAAAAGAAGGGAGAGAGGCGAGCAAAAAGGGCCAGGCAGAGCAGCCGAGGTCCGTGGGCCCGGATGCCTTACAAGGAGGGTTCAAGAAAGGAGAGGCCGGTTCATGAGGTGGGGGGGGGGGTGTTTGGAATGGGCGTGAGAAGGGAACTCGGTTGATGGGGCTGGGAACATAGGCGGCCCTCCCCAGATCCTCGCTTTCTCGTAAAGGGAAGTTTCCCCTGAACTCGGCGGGGCTTGACTTCGGAATAGACGCACGTCGACGTTCCTCGGGAGCGAGCTTAAGCCCCGAAGCCCGGCACTTCAGTGATCGGAGGGCGAGGAGTCCCTGGGATCCGGGCGTGCTTTGCGCGTGAGTGAAGGGGCCAGGGAGGGCGTGGGAGGCCGCGTGGGCTGAGACCCGAAGGGGGGGGACAGGTGGGGGTAGGTGGGATCTGAGGACGGTTCTCTATGCCTGGGCTGCTCCATATGGGGGTGGGGGTGGGCCCAAGCAACTCCCCAGACCGGCGCCCGGTTGCCAAGGGCGGCCCAGGAAGGTGGGAGACGCTACCTGCCACCGGAGGCAAAGGAGACGGAGGCCGTGACCGGAGACGCCATTTTAAGTCGGGGTTACTCCGGTTCCTGAGAGGGGCGGGGGGGGGGCATTAAAAAAAAAAACAACCACCAAAAGAAGAAGAAGAAGGGGGGAGGGGCAGACAAAATCAGTTCAGGGCGCGGGAGGGGACCAAAAGCGAGAGCCCCCCCCCTTCTGAGCTTCACTCAGTCGGGCCGAGTTGGTCTGGGCAGGTGGGCGCCTGGGCTGGCCCCCGAACTTGAGGGCTCGTCGAAGTGGCAGCCTTCGCTTCCCAGGCGCTCCTTCCCAGGCGGCCCTCCTGCCAGGGACAAATAGGAACCGACGGAGCGAGGAGCGGGGCGGGTGGGTGGGTGGACTGGCGGGCTTCGAAGGGAGGGGAGGGGGAACTGATTGATGATTACCGACCGGCCCGTCTCGGAAATGGAGAGAAACGGACCTGGGAGAGAAAAAGGGGCTCTTCTTCAAGAGATCCCGTTGGATCAAGAAGAGGGGGTGGAAAAGGCTTTTTAACGGTGAAGCGTTTGGATGGCAACTGCGTGCCCGATCCACCAGGCTGGCAGCCCGATCCCCGGGATCTAGTAGGCCTGCCACCGAGAACAAGCTCTCAAAAGACGGCGGGGTTTCTCCTTAAGACGTTTGAAGCGGAGACGGTGCCAGGAATCCAGAAGGGCTTCTTCCCAGGAAAAAAAACAAAAACCCGCGCCTAGGATCGCAGCCCGGCTTTTGCCTCTCTCACCCGGCTGCCGGCACTAACAATCAGGTCCTGGAGGGAGGCGTTGCTTATTGGAGCCTGGAGCGGCAGAGCCTCCGGGGCTCACCGATTTCCTGAGAGTTAAGCTTCTCAGTGGGGCAGACTCGGCTTCGACACAGGGAGCCTTCGGGTCAGCGGGGGACTTCGAGGCCAAGGCTTCTTGGGCCCGAGAAAGCCAGCTGCACGCCTCCCAAGCCCGCGGGCGGCTGCCTTGCGTGTTCAGCAAAATAATAACAATACAAACATGACTGGTAGGTTCGCCTTGCTGTCAAGGGATATAGCCGCGTCTTGGATGTGACGGTCAGTGTCAGGTGAAATTCCAAGCTGGTCGGTCAGAAATGGCTTGCACGTTTTGAACCTACAGGTGTGGGAGCTCGTCTGAGGAATTTGCGAGAGGAAGATCCCTGGCCTTATCAAGGAAAGCAGCCGTGGTAGGTGGATCGATCGTTTCTCCTTTTGCAGCACTACTGCGAATGCTCTCAGTCACTAGATTTCGTGTTTTTCCTTTCCCCTTTTTTGAAGCTCGCCCACACAAAGCAAAGCAGGGAATGCGAGAATTGCTGCTAAAAATGCGAATCGCTCAGAGCTTTTGGCAGCTCTCTGAAGGGGAAAGACCAGCATCTTTGTTTATCTCCCGAGTGCTAAATAAAGACAGAAGTGTGAATAACTGATACAGATTGTTTCAGTGCTGTCATTGAATCCCAGGAAGTGCAATCTATTTATTAAATAAATATATATATATATTTAAAGGGTGGGGAGGGGTGCCCCCTCAGAAGGAATCACTGAATTAACTGCTCTTAGATCGTCTCCTTGCATTAAGATCTGCCTTGTGAAGCACTATTTTATAAATACCCCGAAAAGGGCTTAAAGTCCTCTTGTCCACTTCTGTCTCAGACTAAAGAGATTCACCCACACTGACGGGTCGCTCCACAACGCCTCAGCCTTCAGGACACCGGCTGCCGACTTCGATTGGGGGGGAGAAGTTTTTGAAACCTCTAATGCGCCGGACACCGAGTTAAACGGAGCTTTGGCGAGTTTAGCAACAATCTGCAAAAAAAAAAAAAAAAAAAAAAGTTTGGAATCGATTTAACCTTTTTTTTTTTTTTTTGCATTAGGCGTTTTGCAGGAAGGCACTTTTGTGTGCAAGGATTAGAGAAAAATGGAGGGGGGTGGAGTGGAGAAAGGACTCGGCCTTGGGGAACTCTGAAAAGAGGAGGCAACCACCGCCGTGTTTGTTCTTTTTTGTTTTTCCCCACCATAAGAAAGTTTAATATTTCATACTGCAGGGAAGAAAGTCTACCCGTACTCACCCCGGAAAATTCTTCCAAAAAGTGAAAACGGAGAGGGAAAGAGAGGCGCGAGAAACCACATCAGCAAAGCGCATCCTGACGGCCTTTCTAAACGCTATTGATTGGAACAAGCTGTTCCAGAGCGCCCCCCCCCTCCCCGAAGCACTTAATCTGCCTGTTAATCAAGGCACTAAGGAGCTCAATGCGACTTTTATTAGCGACTGGAGAACACAGCGGCAGAAAGGATCAAAAGACTCGCCCCCTTGATATTTGTCAAGCCAGCCTCCCCACAAAAAAAATATTTTCAATTACAGAGCAATTCTTAGCTTATCATCGCCGCGTAACAGAAACACGCAGATGGTTTCCCCAAACGCTGCCAGAAGAGAAGAGCCGGCTCAAAAAAGGCGGAGGGAGACTTCGCCAGAGCTGCAGCCACCGCCGATTCTCAGGCTTTTCCTCCAAAGCGGAGCGCTGCAGGAGGAAAAAAAAAAAAAAAGGAACATTCCCCCGGAGCAAAGACAGATATTCTCGGCCTCTTCTTTTTCTTCTTCTCTTCCACCTCCTCCTTTCTAGGCATCGCTTGGGTGGTTCGGAGAAAAGCATCAGCTGGACAACCCTACATTTATCAATCCCGAAGACCGTCATGAGTGTTTTGTTTCCTTGTTCTCTGCGTGGATTTGGAAACGGACAGCTTTCAGTGGGTTTGCATTTGCATCCTAGGGAGTGGGGGGAAACGCCAGGAGTTCTGACTCTATTCCACCCACAAACTACTTTAAAAAAAATAAAATAAAACATTCACCGAGATATACAAATGCATATAGGTGCGCGTGGGTGGATGGTTCTTTCTGTGCAGGTGAGTGGGAACTGAATCGGGCCGTTCCTCCAGAGCTAGTTTCAATTAAGGTAAAGGTGGAGAAAACTTTCCATCTGCGAAGATCAACATTTTGATCTTGTCGTTTTTAATGCGATCGGATGGCGCTGGATGTCAACGAGATATGCATATAAAAGACTATGTGGTCAGAGGTAATTATGTCACAGCTTTTTCTCGTCGTGACAGCTGGATAAACACAATCTCCAATAAACATCTCTAATTAGGGAGGAGGACCTGCGAGGCTGGGTGTTTGATTTATTACCCATCCAGAATGTCCATTTACTGGAGAAGATTAAAGTGGACTTTTCCCCTCCTTTTTAATTTTTTTTTTTTGTTCCAAAGCACCTTAAGAGATGGTAAGAACTGAAAGGCTGCAGACTTCATCCAAGAGAGTGAATGAAAGAAAAATGGGGGAAGGGGGAGGAGAAAAAAAAAGCCATTATCCCACTAATCCTTTTTTCCCCTAATTAAGTACCCCCACCCAATCATCTAGATTTCGAAACACAGCTCACCTGCCTTGGGCTGCAATCCTAAACAAACGATTCGAAGCCTTGTTGGGATTTATTCTCAGGGATGGGCAGCCTTCTCTATATGCTCGGCTTAAGCCAAACCGGTTCAGAAGATAGCCTTCCTGTACGACTCACACTGCTGTTTAGATAAGTGGGCTAAAGGCAGCAACTCAGCACAGAGTTTCCCAAGAAACGGTTCCCCTTTTTCCTCATATATTTCTTTGGTTTCCATTCTTATTCTTCCCTTCTGCAGCTGCCACTGCCAGCAAAACAGAAAAGCAAAATAAAAACCAAACACGCCCTCCTGCTCGCCTCTGGCCTACCTGTGTACATTTTTTTCAGTGTTCTCAGTCTACCTGAGACTTCACGCTACCTTTTGGGAAGAAATTTCTCCGCCATTCCATACCCAGCCTTTTTTTTTTTTTTTAACTTCTTCACTTCGGGATTCCACGGCCTATTCATCGGACCGAGAAAGCTTATCCGGATGGCAACAGTTGACAAGTGAAATCAGAGCCGGTATCTAGGCTGCCCCCTTTTCTCCAACCATAACGCACCACCTGTGTTTTCTGCAAGCCGGGATAATTAAAGTCGGGGGGTGAGACGACATCTCAGGAAACTGGATAGAGCGGTAGAATTTGCAATACAAGATTTGAAGGTCTTTTCAGGGTTGAGACCTAAAGGGAATTCTTCCGGAGAAAGTTCTACAGGTCAAGTCTACGTGTTCCTCTCTGCCGGTTCTAACTTCAACAGAACCAGCAGGTCGGCTTGGAGGTGTGGATTTTGGCGGAATTAACTTGTGGACCAGGGTCTAAAACAAGGGTACCCCTGACCGCCTGGTATTTACTCTCCCCTCCTTCCTCAGTCTTTTAATATGGCTGGTAGTGGAAAGCAGCAGTAGTGGAAAGCTTGCAAAACGCGCCAGGGTGAAGCTTGCACCTGGGACTTTTTACCTTGTTTGAAACTTTCGGGGTCCCGAATGTATTGCTCTGGAGCAGCAACCGAACCAAACGGGAACCACCCAGAACTGAGAAGAAAATGTACCCATCACCTCAAACCGAAGAGCCCAAGTGAGACCGAACACGTGGGTGAACTGAGGCGGGGTGGGTTGGCAAACGGCCGGAAGGAAAAAACAAAACAACAACAACACCGAGGTTCCAGTTCGGATTCATTCAAAACAAGCAACCCCACCGCCAAAGCCTCCCCGCCAGGCGAGGTTCTCTTGACGTGCCCCGAAATGAGCGGCAAACTCCCCAGCGGCCCCGACGGCAGAGCCCTTTTAAGCTGCCTGAAGCCCAAGGCGAGCAAGGGTGTGCCGGAGTCCCCGTGTAACCCGAAGCGCTTTTCTTTCTACCTCAGTGAGAATCGTTAATTATTAGGTTTTCCCAAGGAAAGCTCAAATCACTCGGACTGGGGATAGGAAATGCTACCCAACAATGCGCGCTGCATTCTTTCGGTGCTTGCCTGAACTTCAGAGCACCAAGGCGAGGGCCGCGGCTCCGGGCTCGCTCAAGTATCAAACCTTCCATTCCCCTCTTTCCAAAGCGACAACTACTTTTCCCCTGCTTGCCTCCCCTCCCCAACGCCCGTGGTGCTTTGGCGGGGAAAAGAGTCCCGGTCTTCCCACCCCTCTTTGGCCTCGGTTCTCCACTGCAAAGGAAGGTCCAGGCCGTTTTCCTGGCTCTTCCTATCCGCTTCCCACTATAATTCCACTGCTTGGGCTACACCTGTCCAGTCAACGACACGGTGCTTCACGGGGGGGATAAAATGCCTCTCTGCTTCACGCATGCAGCTCTCCTGCTCCAGAAGTTGACTAGCCGACGACGCCCAGCTCAGCCCAGACGTCAAACAAGGGTCGCAGCAACGGCAAACCACCAACCCTCCCCCCCCCCCCGCTTCCCGCCATAAAGATTTAACAAGAGCCTTGAGATCAGCAACCGGGCAGAAGAGGAGAGCCAAATAAATCTTCGTGCAAACGCTCGCGCACGTGAATGCTTGTGCGTGAGAGAGGGAGAAAGCTTCCAGACGCGAAAGCAAAAAACAAACAAACAAAAAAGTAAACATCCAGGACGGGCAGAAAATTCGGGGGGGAAAAACAGCAACCCCGAAACAATTGCGGGAGTCTATGGCTTTAGAAGCCCCTCTGCAAATTCTCGAAAACGACGGAATAAAGAGCAACAAATGTTTTTTTTTTTTGTTTTGTTTTGTTTTACCTGTTAGCGGGAGGGCAGGCGGAGGCGCATGTTCCGCGGATTCCCAATTCCGCCTCTGCGAGTCGGTCACTGGCAAGTCAGATCGCCAATTTTCTACATAAGAATCTGCCACACAGTTTAAATGTCAATGACAATAAAAAAAGAGAGAGAGAGAAGAAGAAGAAGCCAGCGCTTAGCTTTGCACTAACTTTCCCTTAATATCAGCGCCAGCGCTTCCCTCATTGGCTGGGCTGCTCCCGTGACGTCACGGCAGAGAGTAGTTAGAGCGGCTCAGCTAATAAGCCTTGTTTTTTTTTTTTTTCCTCCTTCTCCCCGAGAAGGCAGGAGCTTCCCAGCGCCGGGTTCGCTCACCTTCCCGCGGCCATTGCTGAAACTTCGAGGCCAGGCGAGGCGCACGTGGAGGCGGCCGGCCTGAGTCTCCAGCCTCTTTGCGCTCGATCCGTCTTGCACAAACTCCCGCGGACAAGCTTGTCAGAGATTGGGGGGGTGGGAGGGGGAGGAGTGCTCCCCCTCCTCTTCAAAGGTACCCCGAATCTTCTTTTGAGCTCTGAATCTTTGCTTTTGGGGTTCCTTTTTTTTAAAAAAAAAAATTATTTATATGCCGCCCTTCTCCGGAGACTCAGGGCGGCTTACAGTGCGTTAAGCAATAGCCTTCATACTTTTGTATATTTGTATACAAAGTCAGCTTATTGCCCCCACAAACTGGGTCCTCATTTTACCTACCTTAGAAAGGATGGAAGGCTGAGTCAACCTTGAGCCTTGGAGAGATTTGAACTTGCAGTAAGTGCAGGCAGCTGATGTTAATAACAGTGCTTTAGTCTGCTGCGCTACCAGGGCTCTTCCCCCCTCCCCCCCCACTCCTTTGCCTTCCCCGTTTCCACTGCCAGTTTTTACTCCGCTCTCTTCTTCTTCTTCTTCTTCTTTTTTTCTTTCTTTCCTTCTGTGGACTGGACAGGAAAGTCCGCTGTGTTCCCAGTATTTAGTATCTTCGGCCCAAGGAGTATGGAAAAATCCCCTGGACAGGTTAACCTAGGCTGAAGACCAAGGGAGCCAAGGAGTCTGGAAGAGGACGTGGCTTTTCTTCCCTGAGTCTCTATCTAAGGCGGGAAAAAAAATAAAGGGTCTCTGCACCTCTCTCCGCCCACGACTCAGCCGTCAGGGAAAAGCCACCTTGGCTCCCAGGTTTCTGCTTCTGGAACAGTCCAGCTCTAACTTCGGGAACAGTTCGAATCTAACTCGGGCTTATGGTTGGCGACCTCGGTTGCAGCAAGGGAGGAGGGGAGATAAGGACTGACAACGATTGACCGCGTTTTCGCTTTGTAGTGATGTCAGTGGGGATGAACGGTGTGCGTTATGTATAAAATTGGCCGGCTAAAAAAAAGCTGGCACGGAGAGAGAGACATTTCAAATGGAGATAACTGGACAAATTCTCATCTTTCTTCGACTCCCCCCACCCTTCCAGGTCTCAAAAGAATTTAAAAGAGAACAAAATAGACCGATCGTGTTCTCTTTAAACATTAGGGAGGCTGATCCTGGGAAAGTAAAAATTCTTTTCAGGAAGTGAACACGCTGTTTCAGGGATAACCCCCTCCCCAGTCAACCCACTTTTTTTAAATCTTTTAAACACTCGTTCCTAGGGTGGGGTTATGTCTTTTCAGGCAGTGTCCTCCTGATGTAAGTTGTTCTTGAGGGACATTTCCTGGGAGAGTAGGTTAGTGGAAGGAAGGAGATTGGAGTTCAAGAATTATTTGTAATAGTTTGGCTAAGTTTTATAACTCACCATTTTTTTTTTAAATAGCAAGAACTTTATTGTTCTCTTCTGGTGATATTGGTGAGATAGTCCACTTGGAGAAGCCAGGCTGTGAAGCAGTGTACAAAAGGGCTGTGAAGTCACTTCGGTTCTGGTAATCAATAATATTAATAATCAGGTAATTTCCTGAAACCACCGGCTTCTATCCTAAGTGCATGTCTTCTGCACCAAGTCTGGTTAGTGATTGGGGTTTTTTTGGGGGGTGATGGTGGTGGTGGAGAGATAAATTTAAATACATTGTATTGGATCCCACTAGCTTAAAAACATGCCTGTTCCTTTATTTTATGAACCACAAGGGATTTTTATTTTTGGGGAAGCAATGATAATCATTTTTCTATTAAGGCACTATTCAAACTCTCCTGTACATTGTCCACTAATGTCAATGAGAATTGCCAGCTATTACTTATTGGAAACCTCTGGTTCCATTTTATTGTGGGTTTCCCTTCTTCATACGCTGGCAACATTGAGTTCTTTGGTCAGGAAACTGGGCCACAGTGGAAAGTTTCGGATGTGATTTAACTGTTCATCAGTATTTCAGGAATATTTCTGGGGAAAATGTCTGGCAATGGGTTCCTGAAAACTGCTGGAAGAAAAAACTCTCAGAAGAGTAGATTGCTCTCTTCTTTAAACAATATTCTCCCCTTGTCCACCCCTCTCCTCCCCTGGCCCCACATCCTATTTCTTTTCTTGACTCATCCCTTTGACACACTTGCTGTACAAGCTAATGCTTCACTACTTAGAAGCAGGCCCCAGGCGGGCAATTGATTTTGAGGGCTGCAACCCCATTGCAAAATATTGGAGCTACTTTAAATTCAAGGCACAGATATTCCCTTTAGTCATTTCTCAGGTCCCCCCCCCCCTTATATTGAGTAACATAAATAAACATATTAAATTAAAATGTTCTCTGAGTTGTTCTTCAAAGAATGTGGTCAGCAGCATAACTGTTTGTTTTGTCAAGTGCTTTCTCGGATGGTTCCCTCATTTGTCCAAACACATTTTCAGAACTACAAGAAGATCCTTGATCTACTAAAGACCTCAAACTTAGGTGGAATGTTTTCCCACAGGCCTCTCTATTGTGGAGAGACTCCGAACTGGCAAGAATGAGAGCCCAGTCTATTGTTGCCCCATTTCTCCCCACACATTCTCTTTAGGATAGGTTCCTAAAACCCTCAGGATCTTAACTTTGGAGAATATTCAGCTGAGGAATCCTCGCACATCCTTTTTTGTAGAGACCTTGACTGCACGAACATTCACAGGTCCCCAACATCCTGAAGCCCCAGGTTGGGGATGTCTTGGAGATCTACCTTAATCCCAGCTGAAAGTAATGGTTTTGTATGTTTGGGGCTCTTGTATGTTTGAGGTCTTTGTATGTTTGGGGCTGAGGGTGTGAGCACACAGAGAGAAATTAAAATGCTGAAAGAACCAGAAAGGTAACTCAGTCCATCTCTTGGGCCTCTAGCTAAGAGGGAGACTAACTCTACAAAACTTTGGAACTTACCTTTCCAGCACCTGCTTAAGTGTCCAACTTAAGGTCCCTCAATACTAGTCTTCTATGGAACGAAAAGAATTTCTGAAGGAGACCCTGCTGGATGGGGTGGGAGTGGGGCGGGGGTCCTCCCACAGATAGGGCTCCAGGTGAAGTAACCTGTAAGTACAGGATAAGTATAGGATGAGACGAAATGATTCTTTTCATTCTACTCCAAATATTAATTCGCTAAGTGGGTTCTCTCTCCCACGAACACATTTACTGAGCCCTCGACATCAGTGGGGAGAGAGATACAGGGGGAAAGAAATTCTACCGATAAAAAAAAAAGGCTCGAGAAAGGGAAAATAGCATATCAAAGGGCTCAGGTTGTCCCTCTCTGCCGAACTACTAAAGGCCTCCGGGAGGAAGACAATCCGTGGTCTTCTCTGGTTCTGCCGGATGCCCAGCCTTCCTCTTGCCTGTTTGTCGACGGCGCTTTCTAGGCCACCAGCGCTTTGCAAGGGGGCGAAGAGGGTTAGGCTGCCCCCGGAAGGCTTCCTCCCTGCAGAGGGGCGGGCGCGCTGATCCACGACTTATCAGGCAGCGTGTTTGCCCGGGTTGTTTGGAGTTGCTGCCATTAAGACTCGGGCTCCCTGCAACCCAGCAGGGTTCTCCAAGGAAGCGCTGGAAACGCCACGCTCCCGCCTGCTTATCTGGCTGTCAATAAAGGAGATGGCTCCGAAAAGCAGGGCCAGGTGCTGCCTTGCCTTCGCGCCAACCGGCGCGGCTCTTCAGAAACCGATCAGGCGTAAAGCCAAGGCTGCTTGGCCGGGCCTCCGCAGCGAGCAAACAGTTCCCCAGCCAACGCCTGAGTGCCGCTCGCTCCGGCTCGCCTCGGGGATTGCTCCCGGGAGCGAACCGGGCTGGGTTAGAATTAAACACCAACCAAAGAAACGCCAGGCCGGGCCGGACCCTAGGTAGGGGGACGGAAAAGGGGGTGATGGACAAAAAACCCTTCGCTTTGGCCTTGCCTGATCCTGGTCTGATCTGGATTTAACAGCAAATGAAACGACAGGCCCGATCTTGTTCGACGTGTCCCTAAAAAGGGGGCGGAGGGCGCTAAAAGAGGGCCGCCCTCCTGATCTTTCGGACTGTTTCAGCCACCTCCATTGGATCAGATAGCAATTTAATTACCGGTTGCTTTTCTCTCCCTCCCTCCCCCCCCGCCCCTCCCCCCCAACACATTTTCAGGCGATTTTCACTCTGTGTCTCCCTAGCGCAGAGTGACAGGCAATAGGAACTGAAAACCCCTTTCTTTCCGCGCGCGAAAGCGCTCACACTCCCAGTCCCCTTAAGGCTCCCGTTGGAAAACCTCTGTGACCTCCTCTAATCTAAAGCCAGCCAAGACGAGCGCGGGATTAGATCTGAAATGCTCTCCACTCTTTTCCTAGCCGCTTAGGTGCGAGGTGGAAGAACTCTCCAAACTTTCCTCAATCAATAACAGAGGAATCACCTTAAATAGAATTTGTGAGCTTGGCAGAAGAGGCCTGCGGTCTCCCATTCTCCCTTTCTCTCTCTCTCTCTCTCTCTCTCTTTCTCTCTCTCTCTCCCCCCTCCCGTTTGCAGGTTGATTCTTGTTCTTTTTCCTCTTTTCAGCTGACTTTATTGCACACCATTTATAGCTCTCCAAAGCTGGCGCCATGAAAGCTTCCCCTTTCCAGGGTGACATTAGCGGGGAAATTAACAGGCCGTCTAGGTAGATAAAGCGCTAATGAGGGCACTGAGCCCGGAAAGGGGGGGGGAGCGGGGAGAGAAAAGCAAGCGCTGCTTTCAATGGAGGCGTTTTGCTGCTCCGGATTTCTGATGGACAGAAGACTTGAAAGCTGTGAAGCCTCTTTGAATGGTACGCAAGCAAGGAGCAACAGTAATGTGTTACAAATTTATAAGCACTCTACATATTTGATTTACACTGCAATAGTCCCCCCCCTCCTTCTCCTCTTTCTTTCTGCAACATTCCCCCCCTCGTGTGTTCACTTAGATAGAGCAATTCTCAGCGCGCACACGCACGCACACACGCGCACACACAAGCTGTAATAATGAGGTTTAATTCTCTATCCAAGCAGAACTTGAGCAATAATAATAAGCCCATCAGAACAATTTGTTTACTGGCATCGAACAGACGGCAAAATAAGGTCCGAGAAAGACTGGCTGCACGAAACAGTTTAAAGGGGGAAAAATGACTTCAAGCGAGTCAGAGAGAGGGGGAAAATCTGAGGAGACACAAGGCTTGAATACTGTAGAAGGCACAAAGGTGATGTTCCATAAAAGGAGTCTGATGGCTTTGTCCAAGGTATGTGTTTTTAAAAATTATTTTTTCCCATAGGAGTAAGACTAACTTCAAAGCAGAAATACTCCCAACTGTCACTGCACTTTATATTTTGACACCTAGAGGTCTATATTTGTTTTGTATACTTAATTGTCTAAGTACCTTCCCTATTTACCTTGCAGATTAATTTTTAGGATGAGATTAGAAGATTTAAAGTAGAGTCAAGTAACAAGGGAAGAAACTGCTGTTTTTCGAGACATAAAACATATGGGGTTAATATATAATCCAACTTGGATTAAAATCAATGACAAAACTTTCATTAGCTGTAATTGGTCAGCATAGCTGTATTAATAGTCTTAGTCCAACCCTCCATTTATAAAACTGCAAGAGACTTCGATCCGTAGTTCTATTCCCTTTGCATGTTGTTAGTCAATAACTGCCTCCCCAATGTTACCACTGCCTGGTATAATTTTATAATACTGGCAAATCTTGGCATTGCTCTCATTCCTATTTTAAGCACACTTTGAGAAAAATGGCTCTTTCTGAATGAAGCTTGAGAGATCTGATCGTAGGTGTTCAGCATCCCAATGAGATGTAAAGGCTGTGAGTTTAAAGTTTTGGGGCCTAAGAACCCTTGTTAGAATAAAGGGTCCTATTGAATTAATTGGGTTTTCTGGAGAAATATATCTGGCTCCCTTTATAAATAAAAGCAAGTCTTTTGGAAGTGAAAAATGGGATTCCTTTCTAATGGTGTCTTTTTGGTTGTTGTTATTGGGGGTATGGGCTGCTGGTTATTAAAGAAAATTGGTGCAAGGAAGAATAATATTCAGGGCAACCTAGATATAAGCAGACAATGAGAAACTCGTGGTTACACAGATGTAGTGCAAAAAAGTGTAGGTAGGAACACCATTCTGCAAAAGCCTTTTGAAACTCCGGGATCCTCTCTTTCTGGTTTGTCAGCTATTCAGAAAAGAAGGAAAGATGAAAGGATGGAAAAACCGAGAGATATCTTTTTTAAAAAGGAAAATTAGAATAATTTCTATGAAGTCTTAAGAGTCAGAAAATACAGAGGGTTACACCCCTAGTTTAAGGTTAATTTGGGGGGAAGGGGGAATACAGCTAAGGGAAGAAGAAGTCAGATTCCCCACTCTGAGCTTTGCTCTTGCGTCCTTCGGGATTCTTAATTTGGCTCTGAAGAGACCTAGGCATATCTGGCATTCTCTCCTTCCAACACCCCCCCTCCCACAATTTCTTAATAAACATGATGCTGGCAAATGTTGCTTGATTTGTTTTTCTGCCCCACGTCCCCGAGCATTTGTGCCCCCACCGTTTTTTTTTTCCTCCCCGGACTGAGACATTAGCTGAATTCCCTGGGGGTGATTGGATGCAATTCGCTGAAAGTCGACAGGCACGTCCTGGATGTTAGAAATTCACTTTTCCTCGACGTGACAAGACTGAGTTCGATCTACAATTGCATTTGAAAGGGCAGCGAGCGGAAAGATCTCCCTATTATTAATGCTTCTCCTCTCCTTTAGCAAAATAACAAGATACTTCATTTGCACACACGCGCCCTCGCACACACACACCTTTAAAAAGAATAGGAGAAAAACTCCCCCAACCTCAGTGAGTCTAACAATTAGAACCTCTTGCCGCATCATTTGCAACCAGGCAGGAGGGAAATAAAAGTAAAATTTAAAAATAATAATAATAAAGGGAAGAGGTGCAGGGGGCTGTTTTCTCCGAAAAGTATCATAGCTTTCCCAAAGCGACCATGTGATCCAGTTGACTTTAAAAAAAAAAAAACTTTAAATCTTGAATAAGATGTGAGTTGTAACAAGGGGATTTGCGCTTACTCCTTGACCCTTATAATTGGATTAAATATAGACTGAGACGTACAAACCAGACCAAGATTGACATCTGCCAACTGGGCTTCCTTATGATTGATTGTGATGCTTCGTGCTGGCAACAATAATGAAATAAATTGTATGGATAAAGCAGCGCGTTTGTCATTTCCGTGCCATAAGATAAAGGGAGGTAAACGGGGCTGGCAAGCTGTTAGCTGACAGCCCCGATACAGAGCGGGCGCGTTTAAAAGAGCTACAACCAAAGAGGCCAAGTCGCTGACAGGGCAAATGATAACTTGCCACAACCTCCTTAAATCTTCAAGTTTGTCAATTAACATATAGATTGCTCTGCCGAGAGAAGCAAAAAAAGAAAGAAAAAAACTAACAACACGCGCGAGCCCAGAACCCTCGAAACGCCCGTTAGAGGCACCAAAATGGCGTCGTGGCTCCTGGCTTTCCCGGGCAGCGAAGTCCTCGAGACACGACCAGCCCCGCCCCCCAAAGTCCACCTCAAGAGGGAACCATTGAAAGGGCGCCTAGAGAGGACCTGCAAGGAAGGCCCTCGGATGGCAATGGTGCAGCCACTTTTAAGGGGACAAATAAATAAACGGCTGGTTGAGTTCGAAGGGGAGGCCCGCCCGGGGAAGCGTTCGAGCCACCCAGAAAGGCAAGGCGAGGCGAGGCGAAGTTCGCGCAGGCCTCAAAAGCCTGGGCCTGATCGCCACGAGGCTTTGGAAGGAGTTCAAGCTCAAAGGCGCCATTTGACCTTGGCGAATAATAATATTGTTATAATAACAATAATAATGGCGGTGACAAGAAGAATGCGGCGCTGGTTCCACTCTATCACGGAGGGGGGGCAAACGTCTGCCTCAGCCCGCGCACGTGGGAGAAAAAGCCCCATCTCCCCCGCCCCGTTTTCAGCCAAACTGGAAGATTCCAAAGGCCGAGGCGCCGCCCCTCAGGCCACGCCCTCTCGAACTTGGAACCCCCTCGCGGCGGTCAGCGGGTTTTTCTCCTAGCTGCCTTTTCCCCAAAGAGCCTCCAGGGCGGCTGATCCCGCCGTTTGTTTGGGAGGGAGGAGAAAGCAACCTCGTTTGCCATGTTAAGGCGAACTCTGCCTCGGTTATTTTCCTTTCGCCTGTCAGCATTTTCTCCTTCGAGCCTCCTTCCGCTATGCCTCGCTTAAGCCGAGGGAATCCTGCCGTCCTTTCTAATTGCGGGTCCTCGTGGGGTGAGGGGCAAGGGGTTCCCTTGTCCATAAAGAGGAGCTGCCTCGGGCTCCGGGGGTCCCATGTGCCCAGAAAAAGTAGCTTCTCACTCACTCCAATAGCCCTAATTAGCTATCTCCATTGGCTGGCAGCCAGCCTCAGGTGTGCATATAGAAAAAGGTGGCCAAGCGTTTTAATCGCTTGTTTGAGATGTTCCCCTGAATATCCCTGATGCATTTTCCGATCACCTGCTTGTAAGGGGCAGGAGTATCTCCTCTGTCTTGACTCTGCTCAGACTTCTACCTTGCAAACTAGTTTGGGTGAAAAGGGGGGCGTCAGGCCGCTCCTGGGAATAAAAGGCCGCATTCATCACAGGCCTTCTGGAGCCACTCAATTGCAAAAGGAGGACTTACCTGACTCAGTCTACTTCCCCCAGAGATGCGTTTAACGAGCCTGTGGTCCACTGCCTTTGGTCCCTGTGCCATGATCTATCTACTTAATGCTCTTAAGGGCAGAGCTGAACAGAACAAACCAGTTAAGCGGAAATTCTTAATGACCAAAATTATTTTGCAGTTTTTTTTTTTAGGGGCGAAGCAGGCCTGTAGTTAATTCAAAATTGAAAGTAAATTCATTGACCTACTTCTGAACAGGGATGCAAAAGATTGCATGGGGGATGCAGCACAGCCCAACCGCTAGCTTGGGCACACACTGCCTGTTGGAATTACTTCTGGCTAAGCATACAAAAGCTTATTTTGCCAACCTCACAGATTTTCCTGTGCTTTGGATTATTGGACTCTAGTTTCCTTGTGAGCTTGTTGAATAATTCTTCACATTTTTGTGACTTCAGTTTGCACAACGCATACACACACTTCTTCACAAGTGCTTCAATAATAGTAACAATAACAATATTCCTACAGCGATTGCTGGATGATACTAGAAAGTGCTGGGGATCACTAGTGAGGAAATGACCAGAGAGATAAGAGAAAGGGAGCAATTAATGGTCGAATGAAAAAGCAAGGTCCATAACCTTTGGTCTTTATCCAATACCCAGCTTGAGGGAGAGGGTGGCTTTCTCCATCCTCAATAAAATGGCATTAAAAAAAAAATCAATGGAAGCCATGTTTTTTCAATGCAATGGCTGCTCTGTTCTCCAGTCTAATGGACTATTATGAAAGAAAAAGATCCTAACAGGTTTCAGAGGGGCAGCTGTATATGTAGGTCTATTGTAGTGAAGCTATCAAAGAATCTCGAGACACAATAAAGGCAAACTCATTTATAATGACGGAAGCTTTCTGTAGAGTACAGCCTGTTTTGACAGTGATCCAGAGCATGAGCTTTCATCAGTATGGAGTAGGAATTTATATACCCCCTCCCATTTTTGGCAGCCAGGAGACAGTAAAGAGGGCAGAGGGAAGGGCAGTGTAAAAGTGCAACAGAATAACCTATGCAATAGTTCAATAAAGAGGGAATTACCTAGAGGCATTGCAAAAGAGGGCTGGTCAGGTGAGTTATGCTCCTATTTGATAAGTAGGACAAAGAATGTTCTTGTAAGGACAATCCAAGGAACAAAAGTATCTTATCTGTAGTCAGAAATCACAGAGGGAGAAGACATGTTGCAGGCAGATCATGGACTGGTGAGCATCTGGCAAAATCTTAGCTTGAGCTGCAGCTCTGTTTTAGAAGAAAGCCCACTGGCAACAATGGGGCTGTTTTCCAGGAAACAGCTGAGAAAAGCAGGCCCTTAAACTGGGCCAATATATAATAATTTAGCCATCCACGAACACTTACCACTCTGTGCCCAATGCTACACCTTAACTCCCAATCTGGTGACCTCCAACATGTATGGGTTACAGTTGCCCAAATGCCTGATCAGCATGGTTGTTGGTTGCATTACTGGGAATTTTGAGAGTTGTAGGTCTGGGTGAGAAAAACATATGTGTACTATTTCAAACAGGTGTCTTTTTAGCTGGGCTCTTTCCGGAAGAGTTGGGTTAGGATCAGCCTTTAGTGTTATGTATCTGGTGGCCCAATCACAGAGTAATTTGAGTTCTCTTAGTGATAAAAAATGGGGGGGGGGAGAGAGAAAGTCAGGAGAACAATAACCAAAGTGTTAGCATATGGCGATAGCAGCTCTATTAGAACTATTAATAATTCAAAATAGAAAAACTGTAAAACTGGTTCACTGGTTTTCTGGATATTTCATTCTTATAATCAAGTCTAAAAGTGTAAATCACAACAGAGTTTATTTGAGAGCAAGTACCGGAAAGTAATTGCACTGCATTCTAGCAAAAGGTTTTTGGATTTTCATTTCTCAACAGGAAAGAACAAAATTTGCATTTAAAAATCATCATAAACAGGTCAGTTCCAGCCCATGGTCCCTCACATTTGTCAGGATATGAACTACATCTCAGAATGATGTACACTATATTCTCCTCTCTCTTTCATTTTCAAAATAATTGCCTTGTTTCCTAATTTAGCCAAACTTCAGTTTATAGGGAAAATTTAAAAAAATAGCTGTATATCTCATTTCTAAAATTTAAATACTGAAAGTGATTTGAATTAGGATGAAGAAGAAGGAACAGGAGGAAAATATGAGGAGAAAAGGGACAAAACAGAAGTTCCATCAAATTAGTTTAGCTTGCCTGCTTTCCCCAGTGACTGCCTCTGTTAGCATTATAATCTCAAACACCATTTTTTATGTAACACTATTGTTAGTAAATCAACTCCTCAGGTCCACAGAGACGTTGACCCTTGGCAATTCAGTGAAAGTGTAATTATCTCCCCGAATCTTGGACAGATTTAAGAGATTACATTGCAACTAAATCTATATCAATGCTAATTTTTTCTCCTAGACTCCAGGTGCCAGGCAATAGGAAATGGTGTGCTTGCCCAGCAGAACGATTTACAAAGAGGAAAGAGCTTGCTGTGGAGAAGGCCAAAAGAAATGGAACCCCCCATAAAATTATACCTATTTGGTGGGTTTTTTTGGTTTTGTTTTTGTTTTGCTACAAAACCTGGTTCTTATAAGGCAAAGTTAAACAAAGCAGCTATGCTAAATTAGCGTTAAATAAAAGGGAGTTTAATGCTCGGCTACAGTCAACTGGTGTATATCTGATGGCTAATTGTCTATCAAAATTAAAGAGAAAAGAATAAATGATTCGTTATAAGAAGGTGTTAAAAGCTCCAACAAAGGGAGACATTTCACAAACATAATATATCTAGATGGTAAATTTAAGCCTTTTGGAAATGGAAGCAAGAGTTTTATGTAGGAGGATGCATTTAACATGTCAGGAGCTGGCTTTTTGATCGAAAGAGAAAATCAGCGCAAGAAAAGGATCTGCCCAGACACCTCACATTCATAATCTTTAATCTTAAATCATTACCACTGTCATAGAAAAGCAAAGAATGCTAAAGCGATGGAATAAAGGCTGCTTCGGAAGTTTATAGGCTCTTCATACAGAAGGCACGAGTCCTCTTTTAACGTGAACGGGAACAACGCAAGCAGCAACGCCACGGAGCAACCCCGTTTTATTGCAAAGCGCCTTGGACAGAGGTGCTGAGAGCTGGACCGCTGTGGCAGCGACTGGCGTCGAAAAGATTCTTGGGATAAGAATCCAGGCACAGGAAGTTTCAAAATGGACATGGCAAGAATGGGTGGGAGGCAATCTTGGAGGATAAATCTCAATTAAAAAAAAATAAAAGTTCTTTTCTTCATAGGTTCTTATTTCAATTTCATCCCAATGAAATAAAAGAAAAAGAAAAACGAATAAACACAAACTCCTGTATCCATATCTGAAAAGCTTTGGAACTGTTTATATAATCTAGTTTTATATATGAAATCCAGCCCAATTTAAGCACCCTGAGTGCTACTGAATCCTTTGAGTATCTCCTACTTGAACCAAAGGGATTATTACTAGTGCTAAACTTTGGCTCAAGAAAATCCCAATAATTAGAAATTTAGAAAATTAAATCTTTCAATTTTATTAGGGAAGAAAGCCCTTCGAAAACACAACTATGGGGAGAGGGGGGGTCTTCCCCAAGGCGTCAACCCAATGGTCATTGGTGAATTTGACACTTCTTCTTCCCCCCCACCCCTCAATCTGCATTAAAAAAAAAGAGTCTGGCTGAACGCTTTCGTTGAAGTAAATGTAAACGAATCCATGTATGAAAAAAGCCCCCAAACTAAATCATGCAGCAAGAAGGACAAACCGTCTGGAAAATGGACTTACGGAGCAGTAAGAATATACTGCCCCCCAGTAAATGTCTTTGACAATTTGCGTCCTGTGCAGAAACTATCTTGAAGATAATCAAAATTATTACAATTCATTTCTGCATTACTTTGAATACGGACGTTTCAAATAATAAAATTTCAGCAACACAGCCCAAACTTAATTTATATCAGGGCATTGTTCTAGCTCCTCTTTTATGTCTAGCTTTCCCTAGAAATTTTGCGCTAATATCCAGTTGTGTAAGTCATTGCATTATTCATATGGGGCGGTGGGGTGGGGTGGGGGGGAAGAGGAGAGGCATATTTTCTCGTGTTTTTCTTTCCCAGTAAATGGCATTCTCTGAAACTTCGAAACGTGGGTGGAAATGAACAACGAGTAAAAGAGCAGTTTCTGAGATGTGGGGATGGGGGCGCACAAATGTTTAACCTCCTCCCTGCGTCTTCTTGCCTGCCTGTCTCTAAAGCGAAGCTCTCTTAGGCGGAGAGAAGTCGTTTCAAAACCAGCTTCGCTTTGATGTCGCTTAAAGAAGAACCCCCTTCGAAGAAAGGTATCCTATTTTTCAAAAGGGGAAGGGGGAGAAAAAGGACACCGTTCTCGGCGATTAGCCGTCGAATAACTTGACTTGAAAAAGTGGGGGAGAAGAGTTATTATTTCTGGTATTCAGGACACTTCCACAGTCCAAAGCGGCTGCCAGAACCTTAACAGCAATGATAAATGCCTGGCGGGCGAGCAAAATAACCATTCCGTATTGTTCTTCATAGGTTTTCCGAATCATTTGTATAATAAATGTGGATAGAACGAAGAAATTCATACTTTTTACTTCCTCCAGGACACGGCTTTTATTCTGTATCACCTGTGCACAGGATGACAGTTCGGAAACGAAGATATATAGTTTTAAGGCATAAGAAAGTGTATGCAGTATGAACGAATTAGATGGGAAGAAAGGAAGGAAGGAAGGGACAAAAAAAGAGACAGAGAAAGAAAGAAAGAAAACATAAATAGTGTATAACAGTATATACAAATCAGATGGGAAGAAGAAGAGAGAGAGAGAAAGGAAGGAAGACAAAAAAGAAAGAGAGAGAGAGAGAGGGAGGGAGGGAGAGAGGAAGATAGAGAGAGATAAAGGAATCTTGCTTGCCGGGGGTTCCACCTGCTTTGTTTTGACTGCGCTGCTTTGGTCAGACTTCGCAGACATTTACTTGAGCACAAAGTTCAAGAGGTCGTGAACTCTGCGCCCACATTACTTATTAGAAAAAGAGGGGAAGTTTAAGATTTGAAACAATCGCGGTCCTTCTCCGGCTGTTTTACTTTATTTCACGATTAAAGAGATCATTTAAATTAGTTATGGAGAAAATCTAAGCGTTGGGAAGATTAGACTTAGTGACCAGACCACAATCTTGGCCCCTTCCTTCACCCACCACATAATATCCCCCCCCCCTTGAGAGGAGCGTAAGCATGTACATATTCTTTTTCCTTGTCACATTTGCAAACTAGGTCTGGGGCAACGTGTCCAAATTAAAGATGGACCACTATACATCCTTGAACAGCCTAAAAAGAGAAAGAGAGAGAGAGAGAGAGAGAGAGAGAGAGAGAGAGAGGACCATCTGGTAATTGTCTTTCTTTAGATCTTCCCTTAATTATGCTTTTAATTAAAGATGGTTCAAGGCATTGGACCACATGAAGGGCAGTAATTACAAATTACATTACAAATTCAACAGATGTAGATGTATCTGCTGGGAGAGTGTGTTTGGGTCCATATTGGGGTTGGGGGGGGGGAGCGAAGAGGAAAGTACAGGGATATAACATGGACTAAACTTGGAGGGGGGGAAGTAATCCGGTGCCCTGAGAACAGAAGCACATTTTAAACATTATTTTTATTATGCAGACTCTCGCCAGGATTTAAGTTCTCTGTCATGATTGTTTTCATATTTCTTTGACATCTATTGATTCAGAGGCAGCTGCGAGGCTTTGTCACAAGAGAGAAGAGCCGTCACAATATATTAGCTTGACAGCAAAACTCAAAAGACGGAGAAGGACCAGAGGAAGCACGACGGCGGCCACGTGATTTAGGCTTCTTCTAACACACACACACACACACACACACACACACACACACACACACACACACACACAAATGTGTGTGCGTTTGTGTGTATCTCCAGATCTTGGGGAGAAAATGACCAAGGCGACAGGAATAACACACTGTTTAATGAACCAACACTACATTACAATATAAGCCTCTTCCGCCCGCCCCCCGCCCCGCAATTTTTCTTACGGCTTATTTTTTTTTATTGCGGAATTAAGCGTTCTGTCTTAGATAGAGGGGGACTATCACAGAGTTTCTCTCTCTATCCGCCACCCCCCCCCGCGCCATCTTTCTCCCCCTCCATTAATCTATTCGGAAAAGGACGCCCCGGAGGAAAAAAAATGTTCAACTCGTGACGTTGTTTTAGTGAAATCCAACGGGAAATGGTTTTGCATTGTCAAGAATTACTTTGATCTTAAAGAAGTAACCCAGGAGTGTTTTAGAATTCGGATACATCGCTTTCACTGGATCGAGTTTCTGGATTTGAACGCCAGATCGTCTTTTATACATTAATTCGAATTCCAGTTCGAGTGTTTGTAGGGATCCCCGTTAAGGTTTCTTAACTCATAGCACGTAAACTCTCTATAGGTTAATCCTTAAGAAAAAAAAAATCTTTAAATTTATTCTCTAACGTTTAGTCGTGCTAAAATAAAGGGAGGCGGGGGGAGGGCAAATTAATCACTTGACACATGCGAGCAATTTACAGAGAAGACCCTTTTAATTTCCAAGAGACGGACAGGTCCACGTTGAGGATTTAAGCCTTGGGTTTCATTGGTTTCCATCTAAACTTGGGCTGCTCTGTTTACCTGCCTGACTTCCACCTGACCGGAGAAAACCCGGGAGTCGAGAAAATATGGATACACACAGTACGAGCCTTATGCAGTCTAATTCTGGGTCAATGGGCAGGTCCGCTGAACCGCACCCCAGGATTTCTCGATCTGTTTTCTCATTCCCTCCCCCCCCCCCCGCCCCAGCCTATCTTCACTTCAAAGCGTCTCCTCCGCTTCCTTCTGCAGCCCTATAAACACACTACCTCGCATGTGGATTTCGAGCAGGTTTGGGCAAGGGGATCAGACTTAACGCAAGCGAAGAGGGACTTGGGGGAAAAAGCGCGCATTGTGCTTAATCGCGGGGGGGGAGGGGAAAGGGGGGAGGGAAGAACCCCTCCCCCCTTTCCCCCCCAGTTCAAACTCTGCACCCGGGTTTGTGTTTGGATGGATCATCCCGGCCGTTCGCTTTCCGCCTCGCCCCTTGGAGCGCCAGCGCTTGGCATGGGCGGCGGGGCATTGCTGTCCAACTTGATTAAGCCCAGGCGAGGCGCTGCGTCTCCAGATCAAGCTGAGAGGCGTTTACCTTTCGCTAAGCGGCTGTTTGCCGCTGCTCGCTTCGGGCAACGCGGCTGCTGCTGCTGCTGCTGCTGCTACGGCGGCGAACGGCGGCCTGACCTTGTTTGCACAGCGCCCACCCCCACCCTCACAGGTGCAGGGGCGCCCGGGTAGAGGCGGTGAGAGCCTTCGACTCAGAACTCGCCACGCCTCCTGACTCCCAGGTCCCGTTCCCCGCCCCCCCCGCCCCCCAAGTGATCGGAGCTCTAGGAGCCCAGCGGGTTTGGGGATGTTCAGGAGTCAAATGGAGGCGAAGGTATGGCTGACCTGGTATATCCAGAAACAGGTTTGAGTTTGGTCCTTCGTGCTCATTGGGATCTTGCATTGAAAAGGGACTCTTGGGTACTCTTGATTTCAGAACTGGAACAGACTCTGGCTAGGACACACATCTCTGAATCTTTGTTCCTTATAAAAAAGATTTAGAATCTTCATTATATCTTGCCTTGGCTGCAACATATTGCTACTTACTTAGAGGAAGAAGTAGGAAATAAATAATGAAATGGGATCATCTCAAAAGGTATCAAGTGAGCCTAAAGGTAGCAGTTGGGTTTATCCCAATTCCATTGTTCCATCCAGATCCAGATCCAGATCCAGATCCAGATCCAGATCCAGATCCAGATCCAGATCCAGATCCAGATCCAGATCCAGATCCAGATTAAACCAAACCAAACCAAACCAAACCAAACCAAACCAAACCAAACCAAACCAAACCAAACCAAACCTTCAGAATACATGGGTATAAATTCCATTCACCTTTGCATCTTGGAAAACTTTTACCCTGTTTCCCTGAAAATAAGGCATCCCCTGATAATAAGCCCAATCGGGCTTTTGAGCACATGCACTAAAATAAGCCCCCCTGAAAATAAGCCCTCCCTGAAAATATTTAAATGCAGAGCTGGAAATCAGATAAGACAGCAAGAGGAGCCCCATCTTGCTCCATGCGCCCCAAAATAATAAGACCTCCCCGAAAATAAGGCCAAGCACTTATTTCAGGGTTAAAAAAATATAAGACAGGGTCTTATTTTCAGGGGAACACAGTATCTCAATATGAACTGAGTGAAAATGTTTTGATTCTACATTACCTCTGCTCCTCAGGTGAAGGCATTTTAGCTGAATTTGTTTTGTAATTTTTTTTTTTACATAACAGATGTCACAATAGCCAATTGGCTGGAATAACTATGACAGGCTATTGAGTCTATTAAAAATGTGCCAGGAGGATAACAAAATGTTGTATACTCACAATAGTTTTAGCCTTCTCTTGAATTTGAAATCACTTAGAAGTAGGGACCAACAGAATTTATTGACAAATACATAGATTTGTCAATATTATCTTCATGTCAACCATTCCAATAATACTAATGGATATTATCTGAGAAAAGGGAAAAGTATGGATAAATTGTATTGCTTAATTTCTATAGAAACCCCCTCCTCCAACTCTGCTAGGTGAGAAATAAAGTTTCAGATCTGGAAACATTGTAGCATAGTCCGAGATATGATCAGTTACTTAGGACAGACAAATGGAGTTTCCTCTGCCCATATTCAGACATATAGACTCACTATAACTGCTACTGTTTGTCACTGCACTGATTCTTCTGTCAACAATACTTAACAAGTCAGGCCATGGCTATCAAACATCTGCCAGGCTATCCCACCTCCTGGATGATCTGAAGCTATATGGAAAACAGTATCTGAAATAGAATTGGTGCTCAGTGCTGTCTGTTTATACAGCCAAGATAACGCAATTGAGTTTGGACTGAATAAATGTGCCATTTTGACCATGAAGAGGGGAAAATAGTGAAAACTGAAGGAATCAAGATGTCCTACAGAAATAACATGAAGAGTTACTACAAATAACATGGTGATTACTACAAATACTTGGGCATCCTTTAAGGTGACAACATCAAGCACACTGAAGTCAAGAAGAAGATTAGAAGTGAATACTTCAAGAATACTTAAAGTCCAAATTCGATGGAGGAAATACCATCAAGGCAGTTAACACTTGTTCCAGTCATTAGATACACTGCTGGAATGGTTGTCTGGATTGAAGCAGAACTAAAAGCCCTTGGTAGGTAGGCCAGAAAAACAATGACAATGAATCATGCCCTTCATCTATGTGGCCATGTTGACAGATTTTACTTACCAAGGAAAATAGATGGGCATGGAATATTGCAAGAACACCAAATAGTTGAAGAAGCAAAAAATGGCATTGGAAGAATATCTGAAGGACAATGAAGAAGATGCACTGAAGCTAGCATACCATGAAAGCTTACTGAGTATTGGAGAGACCAAACTGGCTTACAAGATCACATGAAGAATAAATAGAAAAGAAACATGACAAGGCAAAGTATTATATAGCCAATACATAAAAAAGGAGCAGGCAAAGCAGATTATAAGATCTGGCATGAAAATTGAGGAAAGTGACAGGGGGACTAATTCTGGCGGCACAAGACCAAGCCTTAGGAACAAATATGTACAAATCCCAAATTGAGAAGACAGCAAAAGACAGAAAATGCTGCCTCTGCAAAGAAGCTGAAGAAACGGTGGATCATCTGCAAGAAGATTGCACAGACTGATTACAAACAACAGCATGAGAAAATAGTAACAATGGTGCATTGGAAGATCTGCAAGAAATACCATTTGTTTGCGAGCAAGAACCGTAAAACAGAGAAAGGAACAGAAAACGAAGAAGCTAAAATATTCTGGCAGTTTAGAATTCAAACAGAGAAATACCTAACACATAATCCCCATAATTTAACAGTTATCCATAAGAAAGGCAAAGAAAGTCTGGATAGTGGATACGGCAGTACCTGGAAACAGCAAAAAGGAAGAGAAAAAAAAACCTGTAGGAAATCACAAAATACAAAAACGTGCAGGAAGAAGTAGAATGATAGTGGCAAAAGAAAGCAAAACAGTAATAGGCAACTTGGGTGCACTGCAATCCCAAAACATCTGGAGCACCACTTGAACACAATTGGCATTAACAAAATCACTACCAGTCAATTGCAAAAGGCAGTTTTACTTGAAACAGCTTATGTCCTATGCTGATACCTCTTACACAATGAAATAACACCAGCTTATCCCAGGTTCTTGGGAAAAACTCAATAAGTGGATAAAAATGCCAAATCAAGTCTAAACATCTGCCTGACTGTGTAACCAACCAACCACCACCACTATCATCATCATCATCATCATCATCATCATCATCATCATCATCATCATCATCGTCATCATCATCATCATCATCATTGTAAATAAATTTAGAAAGAAATTAAGCCAGGATTCCTACTGCTCACCTTCATTGAATATCTCAGGCTATGCAGCAATTCTTATCAGTCACTTTCAACCCGAACTCACTGCAAAGGCTGTTGTGGGGAAAATAGGAGGAAGGAGTATTAAGTATGTTCACTCCGCTGAGTTATTTATAAAATAATAAGGATGGAATAAAAACAATTTAAATCTAATCTAATCTGTTTTTTAAAGCTTAGTTGTTGTGAATAGGGGTCTCCATCATGCAGATCCCCTCCTCTTTCCTTTATAAGATATTATAGTATTCTTGGGCTGGGAATAACAAATCAACTTGTTGCAAATTAATCACCTTTGATTCACTTTACCATGCTGATGGAGTAATTCAAGAATGGATTCCCAATGTGTGGTTAAGTTTGAGATATAAATACCAGCTCTCATCAAGTGACTGATAATGTGAAGCCATCAATATTATGTTTCAAATTAATTGATGAAGATGAAAACAAAGTGAAAGAATGTGTTCTTCTGGATGTGCTATGTATAGATTTGGGCAATTTACGGTAGCAAGTGCATTCCTTATTTGTTTACATATTGGTTTTTCTCTGCAGAATCAAAATCTTCTATTTTAAAATCCTACCACAAACAAGATTAGCTTTATTTCTCAATCTTCAGTTGCTAGAATGTCTGTCTATCTGTCTGTTCACTCACATGGTGTTTTATCTTCTTTTGCTTAATCAGTCATACACACTAAAAACAAAGTACCAAAGTTATACTTTGGTGCAGATGAATGACAAAACAATCAAAGGGAATTCATGGTCATTTGGCCATGCTCAGTTTCTCTGGCAAACAAGGATTCGCATTGCTGAAGATGACCAATTTGTCTTTAAATGAGAGAGACAATGATAAAGCAACCAGCTGTTCTATGTAGAAATTTTGGTGTGGTGGTGTGGACACAACTTGGATAATTCCCTTCTCCTATTTCCCTCCTTCAAGTAACCCTCAGGTGACTTCAGCTAAAAGTGAGTAACTGGCCCAAAATCACGCTTTAAAATTCAGTGGTTGAGGAGGCCTAAAATCTGGATCTTCCTGGTTATAACCCAGCACCTTTACTACTTGTACTGAATTAAGACAATACAGATCTTGAGGCAAGATTCATGGCTATAAATAGGTTATAAACAGCTTATCCAGTTTTGTCTTGAAGGGAAACATAAAAGTCTGATTAATCAGCTGTTTTCTTTTTTGAGTACTAAAATATTACAACAAAGGACCTGTTGATTTGATTAGAGAGTGCATAATTGTCAATTCTATAAGGTAGACCAGACTAAGAAACTAATGCTGCATAGGATAACATAATTATTGTACAGTTATTATATATTATAGGATAATATAGTTATTGTAACAGTAGTAAATTTTATTTATAGTAATAAAATCTTGCAACTCTTCTTTCAGTGTGAACTAGGGAGAGGCCCATCTGAAGTTTATTCAACCTAGTTCCTCAAAATGGGCTCAAGCCTTTTTATTTGATTGTTGCTTTGGTAGCAGCTCTTCTTCCTATCCTTTAAGTCCATTCCTTATGCCTTCCATAATAAGGAGGAAGGTGTTGCTCATTCTCCATCCATGCTTTAAGGAGTCAAGAATGGGAAGGATGGTTATGCTGTTGGAAGGGATGAAGACAGCCTCCATTATCCTGCTGAAATCAAAATCCAAAGGACAACCTATTTCATATTGGCTCATAAAATCTCATAAAATAGACTAGGATCTACCATTATGTGAATTGGGAGGTATCACGTGCATACCTGACTTTTCCTACCAGTGCAGAATGGGAAGGATGTCCAAGTTTCAGTCTGCCTACCAGAAAGGTAGAAGAGATGTGGTCTTGAATTTGGTTGTGAATTTCACTTCTATTCCTAGGTGAGAGATGACAAATAGTGGATGGAAACTAATGGAGTCTCCCTAGATATATACAATAAGCAGTTGATGGAAATCTTAAAGAGGTGATACCTACTATTTCCATTCAATTAATTACATTTATTTTTAGTATACTGGTTCAGAATAATTTATGGGTGGTTTTCAGATGGAGCTTAACTTCAGCAATATGGTTCAGATCTATTAAATATTAAACATATTAGTACAATGTAGGGCTTCAAACCATTCTGGAAAAAAAAATTGAAAGCTATATTAACATCAAATGTTCACTGGTGATTCACAAGAAAATGAGACTGGTTAGAAGAAAATCATTTCTAAGATCTCACCGAGAAAATATACAACAGGCAGAGAGAAAACTTAGTCCCAGCCATCAATCTTTGTGCCCAATCACACAATGTCATGAATACCCTCCACCCGCTTTGCCAAGTTATGTACAGAGAAACCTTGTGTATATTCTTCCTTCCTCTGTTCCCTTTTCTTAACTTAATTCAAACTTCTCTAGAAAAGAAGATGGAATGTGAAAAATGAAAAGTCATAACAGAATAATTTCAGATTCTCAGACTCCCCACTCCCCACACCCACATTTTCTGGTTCAAGTGAACCATAATGTTAGGCTTCAAGTGAGCCGACATCCTACTTCCTTGTGTTATTTAAGTCTCGTTTGGTTCCTTCCTTATTTTCAAAGAAATGAGTCTCCCACAAAGGAGTGTGGGATGGCCCATTTGACTGCCTCAGGACATTATGCTGCCAATCTAAGCAAAACAGCATATTTGATCCGAGTTCCTTCGAAGGCCAACATCTTTCTCGCTACAGGTAGTTCTCGACTTATGAAAATTATTCATTTAGCGACTGTTTGAAGTTATGATGGTGTTGAAAAAAGTGGCTTATGACTCTGCATGGATTATAATTCAGGCACCTGGCAACTGGCATGTCTTCATTGCTATTTGTCACCTTCCCAGCCAGCTTCAGACAAGCAAAGTCAATGGAGAAAACTGGGTTAGCTTAATTACATGATTTGCTTAGTAGTTGCAGAAAAAAGGTTCTAAAATTGGAGCCAATTCACTTAACAACCATTTCACCTAGCAGTGGAAGTTCTGGTCTCATAAATCAAGAACTATCTGTAGTGACAAAGATTACTTTCCCTCTAGCAATTTACCACATATCCTAATTAGTATAACCAAGATATTATTCAGCTAGTATAAAGCCGGTTGTTAATACTGTTTTATTGGCAAAGCTATAGTTTGATGCCGGAATTCTTTGAAATTGATGCATTTGTGTTTGTACTGAAACAATGCATTTAATACTTCAAAAGGTTTTAAAGGCTTAAATTCAAGGACTTGCTTAACCAGTTTGAGGACTGAACTATGCATTATTTGTAAAACTTCATGTAAAGACAAAGACTTTGTTTATAAGAATTCAGATTTCGAAGTGAATGAAAACCAAAATAGCTAGTGACCTGGAAAGATAACTCTTTTACACGCACCTTCAAAATATAAAATAGAACTGGGGGGGGAGGGCTCTTACCCTTGATTTGCTTTGTGATATCCATCAAATCATTATAGATTGAAGTCTAAGTGGTATTTCAATCCAAATACCTTTCATAAATGGGGTAAATTGCCCCACCTCTCAAGCATTCATCCAAACTCATTCTTCTGAGTCATGCAACTTTATTGTTTGCAGAACTTGCAAATGAGTTGTTCATGCAGTAACTTTACTACCATACTGTAATATCTGAAAAAATCATGGAGGAATTAAAAAACCCCCCCGAAATTAAGTTATTGTTAAATATGCTAAGACAACCACCTCACAAACTCATGGGAATTTCAAAATGCTGCGACATTTTACATGAGTGCAAAAAACAAGGCTCATGAGGGTTAGCCAGTAAGCAATTAAAACTATCTCTCAATTGTTCTTCTTTGCATTTCCCAGAAGATGAAAGACCCCTGTCTTCTGGCAGAAGGAAATAATGTAGCACCTCGGAAACTATGTTGATGCCTTTTTTTCTGCAAAACAAAAAAAGGCCACTGAGCTTTCAGGAGAAGAGTTGTTGTGCTGGCAAAGAGGCAGTTTAAAACATAGACTACTATTCTGCGACATTGCTGTGTGTTTGGTGTGGTGGGGGTGGTGATATTCTTACTTGGTGCTGATATTTTGAGTATAGAGCAGATGGATCTTAGGCTTAGAAAAATATACCTGATCATTTCTCCTCCTGGTGATTATATTTGCATTTGCATCAACGTGAGAGCTTGATTATATTACATACTGTTAATGTTTTTTGATGTTCTAGAGTTGCTGTTGCAGAACTGCTCTAGGACGGGTGTCAAACTCGATTCCAATGAGGGCCACATCAGGATTGTGTTTAACTTTGAGGGGCTGGGGTGGGCGTGGCCAGGGTGAATGTGGCCAGATTGACGTCACTCATGTCGGGGGTGCCTGTGGTGGCCCGAGCGCTCTACCAGTGAAAATGGCCTCCCTAGCTCCATTTTCAGCTCCAACAGTTTCCTGCAACCCTTTGCCAGTGAAAAGGGAGATTGGGAGGGCCGCATGCAGCCCTCCCGAGCTCCCTTTTCACTGGTAGAGGCACTGTGGACTGGTCCTTCACTGTTTCCAGAGCCCCACGGGCCAGATCTAAGCACCCCAAGGGCCAGATCCAGCCTGCGGGCCTTGAGTTTGACATCCCTGCTCCAGGAAAATCGATGGGGTCTACATAAGGGATGGGTTCCACTTACCTTTACTACAGGTTCGCAGCAGGAGTGCGTGCACAGATCACCCATGATGACATCGTGGTAGGTGGGCGGAGCCTCCCGCCGGTTTTACTACCGGTTCTATAGAACCAACTGAACCGGGAGCAACCCACCACTGGTCTACATGTGGAGTGTCTTTGCACTTTGAAATGGATTAACTTGTTCTTTGGCATCTGGGCTCACTCTGTCCTCCTCTATTGCCTGACTGGGCGTTCCCATTCCATATTCTCCATCCTGGACTTCTATTTCTGGTGATGCTTAGTAGCCATCTGGGGCCTTATTGAGCAATCCCTTTGCCCTCCCTACAGGTAGTCCTCAACTTTCAACCTTTTGTTTACCATTTGGAGTTACAACGGCACTGAAAAAAGTGACTTGAAACTGGCCCTTGCATCCCCATGGTCATGTGATCAACAGTTGAGCATATATTTATGATGGTTGATGGTTGCTGTATCCTGAAGTCATGTGACTGCCATTTGTGACCTTGCCAATGGGCTTCTGCCAAGCAAAGCAAAGTCATTGGGGGAAGCTGGACTCACTTAATGATTGCGTGATTCACTTAGCCACAATAGTGATTTGCTTAACAATTGTGGCAAAAAAAGGTTGTGAAACCGGATGTGACTCATTTAACAACTGACTTGCTTAGCAATGGAAATTCTGGTCCCAATTCTGGTTGTAAGTTAAGGATTACCGCAGTAGTGGATCGGGCGAACTGGTAGCGGCAGCGATGGGAGGCTCTGCCCCCACGTCCGGACGTTTCTGCACATGTGCAGAAGTGTTGCGTGTGTGCTCATCCACACACGCACCCACGAGCAAACCAGTAGCGACGGGTTTTGAAACCCGCCCCTGGATTACCTGTACCACTGTTGTCAGGTTATAAAATAATTTATGCAGGAAGAGATCATGGATGCCATTTTTGGTCTCAGCAGAGAAGCAGTCTCTCCCTTCTCTCCAGGTCTCTCTCTCTCTCTCTCTCTGAACTCACAATAAGTTTGAAAACTAGTTCCCAAACATACTGAAGATTTAACTCGAAGAAAAGGTGAGAAAACAACCACCACCACCACAGCCTGTTTTTAGTAATGGATAACAAAAAACAATTGCAATAGCTTGTTGCTTATGTGTTTATATCCTGATATCGGACTAAGCCTTACTTTAGCCGGAAAATTATGATTCACTTTTCCCTTCAATCCACATAATTAAGAACGGTAGTAGTTGATATAACTATATAAGGCAATCTTCCTCAACAGAATGTAGCGGGATTCTTAAGCTTTCCTTTTCAAAAGGTAAAAATTTAACATATGGTATTTTCTAATTATATTTCCTAAATGACTTTCCCCTCTCTTTTATCTGTCTCCTACTCAGATCAAAGGAAAAACCATTTGCAGGAGATGTTAAAATATATCCCTTTTTGGGTTGGAATCTATCAATGCTTGAATGCACCAGCTAAAAGAGAGCAGTGTGGGAAACAGACAGCCATAAATGGACTGAAAAAGCATATGTGTGACTTATAAAACAAAAAGCACATTTCTGCTATCATTTGTGATTTTCTTTCTAATTAATGGTTTTTGATAATGGTGGGGCACTTTACTTTTCTTGCAGCCCTCAATACTAGCAACAGAAATGATCATTAATTTTGTGCAAAGTAAAAATGAAAAACAGGCTATGTTGTAAGGAAATCATATTTTTCAAAAGTCAGTTCTTTTCTGACTTTGCAGTTAGCATAGAAAATGGCTCTAGGAGTTCATATGACAACTTAAAGACTTTATATTAGGCTGTTGTCAGAATCTAGAATGGTGTTTCTGAACTTTGGCAAACTTAAGATGTGTGGACTTCAATTCCCAGAATTCACCAGCTAGCAACATTGCTCTAGAGCAGGGCTGTCAAACTCCCAGCCCACAGGCCGGATGCATCACACGCTGGCCTCTCCAGGTTTAGTGAATGGGAAAAAAGTCCTGATGTGATGCAGCTGTGATGATGTGAGTTTGACACCCCTGCTCTAGAGCAAGCTTCATGTGCAAATATATAGTTTGCTCTTTAGAATCTGGGCTTAATAACATCGGTGGTCTTGAAGAGGCCTGGATATCTAGCACTAAGGATTTTCAAGCTCTAAGAAGCTGAATGTGCATGGGCTGAATCCAAGTGTCTTTCTGCTATTACCAGTTGTGGTGATCATGCTGCTCTGATTGTATTTGGGGGTGCAAAGTGGGGTCACACAACTCCATGAAGTATATCCCAAAAGTGTTTTTCAAAAGATCTTCCTTGAAGATCTTTCCTTTCCTTGGATGAGAACTGAAGAAGCTGGTTGGATGAGAAGCAAAATGTCTTCAAGGAAAAACAAAGAAAGTCCAGTCATCTTTGGGACAACCATTACCTGGATGACTGAGAATCTCCATAGACATCCATGAAGTATGCTTTCTCATTGCCTCTTGCCCATATGGAATGAAGGTTCAAATGCCATTCCATTTGACATTCTGGACATAGCACAGGCAGCAAAGGATGTCGGGCTGATCCTGAAAATATTGGCT
Organism: Pituophis catenifer annectens; assembly: GCF_029215685.1. Lineage (NCBI taxonomy): Eukaryota > Metazoa > Chordata > Lepidosauria > Squamata > Colubridae > Pituophis > Pituophis catenifer. The sequence goes on along the minus strand of NW_027256881.1, from coordinate 258,871,159 downwards.
ATCAACCAGTTGCAGTTTATTGGCAACTAGTTAAACACAATAATTATCAGACTTTGAAGAAAAAGTAACATGGCATTTCTCTTCCCATGAGATCATATGCATACTGATGGGGAGGGGGGACATATCCACTCATCTCTGTGGACAATGAGTGCACAAGGCAGAGTTTGCACTTGTATCCTTTTTGCAGGATTAGGACCATTAATTTTGAGTCATTGGGGGAAAAAGTATTCTCAACGCTTTTATTTCTGAAGCTCCTTATGCTTGCTATCAATATTTTCCCCAGAGCAAATGCCAATGGAGATGAGATGAGAGGGCAAAATGGTGGCTTGTTTTTCAATCCAGATATTGTGCAAAGCAAAAACAATTTACAGATACAGCACCTGAAGGAAGATTAAGCATTGATTTGTAAACAATTCACATGAATTTCAGTCAAGGCATTTCACCCTAATAACCAGTGAAAAGCCAGATGAGAAGGGTGTAATGTGATGAGACAGTTTAATTCTTGTTATGACATTAAGAGTTGAATTTTGCAACAGCTGAAAAGATTTCCAGCTATCAGTTAGACATTACAGCTAAAATTTGGATTAGGGCAAAACACTTGTTCAGTATCCAGATCATGATAAGTGAAAGGGTAATCATAGTCAAAAAATGAGCACTACAAAGACTTTGGGTCAGGATATAATTTTTTCCAATCAGCATTTAGCAGGAAGACATGAGCTGCTTCTTAGATCTACTGCTCTCTGTTCTCTCCATGTCTGTCTTTTCATTATATGGATGATCTACTGCCCGGTCTTGAACCCCAGGTAGAAGGTAATTAGGCATGACAACATTTCACTAGAATTGCAGGAATAGACAAGCAAGTCTGGGTGTCACCATATAAATCCGATAATCAAATTCAGATCTCTGAATAGCACCACCAAGTGTGAGCATGCCAGAGATAAAGGGAAGTGGGCTGTGAACAGAACCCTGAGGGACCATGAAGTCCAAGGGTGAGAGAGAGAGAGAGAGAGAGAGAGAGAGAGAGACAGAGAGAGAGAGAGAGACAGAGAGAGAGAGAGAGAGAGAGAGAGACAGACAGACAGACAGACAGACACAGATGGAAAGAGAGAGAGAGACAGACAGACACACACAGAGAGACAGACATAGAAAGAGAGAGAAAGAGAGAAAGAGAGAAAGAGAGAAAGAAAGAGACAGACCAACACAGAGAGACAGAAAGAGAAAGAGAGAGACAGAGACAGAGAGACAAAGAGAGAGAGACAGAAAGAGAGAGACAGACACGGAGAAACAGAAAGAGAGAGAAAGACAGAAACAGAGAGAAAGGGAGAGTGTGAGAGAGCGCACAATGCACTCTGAAATGTATTTCAATTCTAGTCTCTGTGAAATGGAGTTAACACTATATTTTAAACATTTCTCCCTGTTCAGCTACCATGTTCTCATTCAAGGGTGAAAGCCTCACATACAAATGACTGACAAACCCTTATCTGTGTCAGTGTTCCCTGTGGGTAATATAATAGTTAAAAGCATCATCTCATGTACTTTGGTAAATACCTGTGCCCAGGCCACCTGTATGCTTGTATGACTGCTGCTAAGAAATGTGTCTGTCAGGAGTACATGTATGAATGCAGGATGAATCAGTAGGGTAAAGCAAGAAATACTTCAAGGTGATTCTTCTGACCCAGAACACCAACCTAGACCAATGTTCTTGAAACTCTGCAAGCAAGGGCTATAACATTGGAATTTTATTGAAACAAAGTTTATTAATATTTACTTTATTATGTTATATTTTCTTCATTTCAGAAATTCCAGATGGATTTCTTTTGCTGCAAATATCAAAATGTACTGAGTCACCTTTGTTTAAACTCCATCCTCTTTGTTTACTATGTTTCTAGAAATATCAAGCACTGCCTAGCACAGAGGATAGAAAAATGACAGAAGACATCACAAAGTATTTTCAGCAATAAACTTTACAAGAGTAGCTAAACAGACAATGATATTTTAAGTATTATACTCCCCGTCAGTGATATTCGGGGTGAAACAAAATGGGCTGTAAATGTATCAATATAATTAATTGATCATTTTTAATTATGAATGAAAAAGCATAGTGGATAATGGAGTCCTCCTAACAGGGAGATGAGCAGGATATAAATTGAATAAATGAATGGATAAATAAATCTTGTAGAAAATAAGATTATCAGCCTTGTGGATATGATGTCTTTTCATAGTCTGAAAGTTATCAATAAAGAACCTGTACAGTAATGGTACTGAACGCAATAGTCACATACAGGGAGTATATTTATTTACCAGCCATTCGTTCAGCAAATGTTCAAAATTATGAGAGTGCTGAAAAAGGAGACTGGTCCTCAAAATTCTGGTCATGAAATGCACAAATCTGTTCTTAACTAGGTTTCAACTAATTAAAACATACACACTTAGAAGATTTCCTTGTTTGTAACCTATCTCTAGATAAAGGTTAGGATCAGGGTTGTCTTTTATGAAAGATTGCTTTGATCTAGTACTAGGTCAGACACACTGCAGTTTGCAGGCTGAGAATTGATATTATGAATAGCAATATGAGCATCTTTAGCTCTTTATTATCATTAAAATTCTTTCTTGCAAACTCCCACCTACCCCAAAAGAAACCCTGGGATGCTACAATACACTTTTTCCCACTGGAGAGAAGAAATATCCCCTTACAATATACCCGACATGAAACTGCAACATTGATCTGTCTATCTACCATATATAGATATGTTTTTTTAAAAAATTCTGTAAACTTCAGTTCTGCACGCAAATGAAAAGAAATGGCCTTTTATAGAAAGGCAATTATGCGAAGCCTGTCTATGTTGTGCCTTTACGAGATGTTTTGATCTAAGAATCTAGCAAGCTGCCAGCTTCATCAAGCTCAAAACTATCATTATGCATTTATGCTTCAAGAAGGGGATTTTCTGGATCTTCCCTCCTGGCCCAGTGATGTAGCCAAGTGGGTTTTAGACTGAAGATTCACTTCTCCCTCCTCGGCAATTATCTCTGTGACTACCCACAATCCTTCCCAATCTTTTTAAACAACATCCTGTTATTAAAACCACTTGGCAAGCATTTAAAGCTCTGGCTAAGTTAACCATGCACAAAATATCTTACTTGGGGCACAATCCAACAATAAAGAGGAACTGTTTATACTCAGGAGGCCAGAGTTCAGGATGGGGCCCACTCATTTGTGAAAAATGGCTCATCATTAGTGACAATAAAATTATTGAGGTTTTGATCCTCCTCAACTGGAGTCAACCGTTAACATTCCTACTATTTCAATAGTTTATTGCTAGGTCACTAATTAGACATTAGAAATCCAACATCCTGAAAGTAGTTCTAAAAACACGTGATATGCTAGGATGGCTTTATGAAGAAGCATCAGATTTGAAAAGATTTCAGAGCCTGCTGCAAATGGGATCGTTCTGTACAAAGGAATCAGAAATCTATTTAGTATTGCCTTCCCAATTTTTTCCTTTGGATCTGAATTCCAAAGGAAAATTCCAAGGGAACTCATTTTCAGCTAAGGTGAGATGGAAAAATTCTTGTTGGTATTGCAGTATTAACTAAATATTGCCTGAACTTTTGAGCACAGGTTTTTACTCAAAAAGGAGTCAGCTAAACAGAATCCAGTCAATAAATATAAAATTAGAAAAGACCGGGAGTGACTATTTCATTTTTTGGAATGATCATGTGTTTGCTCTGAGTCAATTAGGGAAACCTGAATTGAGCAGAGGGATAAAAGAGGATACAGTATTATGCAGGCTGAAAGGCTGAGGTGGGTTAAGTATCTACGTCCAGACATATTGTAATATATTTATTAAGCATTACTTATACATATGTGCATGCACACACATGTTGGTCTAATGTGAAGAGTCTAAATAATTTAATTTTACATATATTCTGCATCATTAAAATCATTAATAATGACAAAAGACAGGTGAGGAAAGACAAATGTTCACCCACTTATAGTGAGTCATTAATCAAATCTTGTTCAAGCTGTTTTCAACCAAATATATTGACATTATGATGCCCAGAATTCTTCACCATCATAGTGACATGAGCTGTAGTTCCAAAATATCCATAGTACAACAGCTTGGATGTTTAATGGGGTAATATATCCAGTGATATAATCTTCCTCTCACTCACTGTAAATATGACCCATTATTATGATCTCTTGCCCTCCCTCCCTCCCTCTCATATCTATCTATCTATGTATCTATGTATCTATGTATCTATGTATCTATGTATCTATCTATCTATCTATCTATCTATCTATCTATCTATCTATCTATCTATCATATATCAACCTCTCTCTCTCCCTCTCTCTCTCTCTCTCATCATTTGTTTATCACTGTCTATTGAATTATTTACCAATAAATGCAAGATTCCTGGATGCAATTTTTGAAAGTCTCTGCTACATCCTGCCATTCTTCTTCTTATTCTATGTCAACGACTCGTCCTAGCAAAAAAAGTCATGCTCACTCTCTGACAGGTCTCTAGTGCTGTATTGAAAAAAAAAAAAAGATAGTAAAAGGGCTCCAGTTTATGACAGCTTTCAGTCCTATATTTAGTTACTTGAATGTAGACCTAACATAACCCAATGAAACTTCCCGTGAGTAAACTTACGAAGTACAGCATCATTAAAATAAGAAATCAAGAGAAATCCTACGCATGTTATATGTTTAGAATTTTCTCTCTGGTCATCTCCATCAAGTGCTGATCTAGGAAAAGAGAGATAATATTAATATGAATAAGATAATACTTAGAAATGCTATTAAAACTCAGAAGGATCCCTCGGAAGGGAAATGAAACTTTAGTCAGTCCTTGTTGTGCCACTAATGTAAGGAGGGAGCTACAGCACAGGATAGACCCAAGAAGGTAAAAAAAAACCCCAACAACCCTACTTAATTCAAGTCTCCCTGATCAGATAAATTACCTCCCAGTGCACTGAAGGAACTTGCACAGATGATCACAGAGCTACTCTTGAAGGCCTGTCTGGCAAGGTCCCAGAAAGCCGGAAGAGAACAAATGCTGTCCTTATTTTTTAAAAAAAGGGGGAAGAAGGAGGTCCTGGGAAATTACAGACCTATCAACTTGATGTGTATCCTGGATAAGAACCTAGAGCACTTTATTAATTATCATATTTGGGGGCCTTGGGTAGGAATGCAACAATTAACGAGAGCAGCATGACTACGTCACGTATAAGCTAGGCCAGACTAACCTTGTCTTCTTCTTTTTTTTTTTTTGAGGGTTACCTTGCTAGTTTAATAGACTGAGTGAATGCCATAGATGTAGTGTACCTCAACCTCAGCAAAGACTTTGACAAATCTCCCACAATATTCTCATGAATAAAACTGTAAAATAAAGGCTAGATGATAAACGGTTATATGGATTCATAAATGGCTCTACATTCACACCAGGGAGCATAAATAAATGGCGCTGGCTCAGCTTGGAAAGTAACACTCAGTGGAGTGCATAGCGTTGTTTCTCTGGGCTCTGTCCTGTTTTGATCATTGCCTTGGATGAGAGATTTTGTTGAAGTTGTCGCTTATCAACTTTGCAGATGACACAAAGTTGGGAGGGGTGGCTAATCCTTCAGAGAAAAAGGAGAACATTTTAAAAAATAATTCTAGACAGGCTTGAACAGGAAGCCAAAACAAACACAATGAAATTTAATAGGGAAAAATGTAAAGTCTTGTGTCTCAGGAGAAAATATGAAAGAAACACTATGGTATGGGGAAAGCTTAACTTGGCAGTAGTACACATGATCTGGGTGTTTTAGTAGATAATAAATTGAACATGAGCCCACAATGTGATATATTTAATGCTATTTTGACATTATTTGTATGAATGTAGAGTCAGATGGCAAAAAGTAGTTGCCATACCTACACCTTGATCATGCTGTGCCTGGAGTACTATATTCAGTTCTGGGCACTAAAGATGAAAAAGGACATTAACAAATTAAAATGAGTGCAGAAGACGACTATCAAGATGGAGAAAGATGGTGAGGAGATGTGATGGAATATAACAGGTTGGATTACCAGGAAGGAAAGCTTACATTCCGGAGGAATAAGATCAACTCTCTTGGAAGAATCACCACATGAAATTCGTGCTTTGGGTGCCTGATAAGAGACTAGGAAGCAAGTCCTGTGAGGATTAAATAAAGGAAAGGTATATGGTTAGGTTGCAGGACAGAAGACTACTGAATGGGGAAATATCTAAAAAGCAGCGGTGGTGAACATATTCTCTGTTGTCCTCTGGCAGATAGAACCAGAATCACTAGGTTGAAACCACAGGCAAGTTTCCATTTGGATATTAGGAAAAGCTTCCTGATGGTAACAGCTGCCAACGAATGGACTAGGCAGCTTCATGAAATTGTATATGTCCTTTCACACTAATGCGCTGGCCCTTAGAGTGGTTGCACACCCTGGACATAGTTTGATCTACAATTTCATAATTTACAACTATTTTCATGTTGATTGAAAAAATGTCCTATTGTGCCACAAGCTTCAAATGGTCTGACTCAGCTTGTTATCTGACTAACTAGTGACAAAAAACTCATCTCAGATTTCAAAATGCGTATTTACCAAAGAAACAAACAGAGATTAAGACAAGCCTTCAGCATAAAGCTAAGAATATCCATTGCTGCCCACAAAGCAAATAAATAGAGATGTTATAAGTGACATTGTCATTAGAGCAGCTACCTGAAAAACATTTATAAATGAAAGCCAGATGCTAAAATAATTTCCAATTGTTTTTGAATGTACATCAGGCATAAAATCTGTTATTTATTAGACAAAAAGAGGGAAGGATATTTGAATCTGTTGGATTAGAAAGGAAAAACATTAGATTCTCCTTCCCCTTCCCCTCCCCCCTCCTCCTCTTACTACTATTAATGTTCTTCTACTACTATTACTACTATTCCTTCTCCAAGAAAAGGATAAACCAACAGTTTTTGTGCTGTTTTCTACTTTTCCCTGTGACTCCAAACCTAGATTCTGTGGTCAGATTGCTGGTGATCTGACCTCCTTTAGCTGTTAATGCTAAATACTAGATCTGTCTGAACAAGACAGATGAACAAAACCTGTTCATCCATGATTAATAATAGTGGAAGGGATAGACCTGATAAGTATTACCAAAATCTGGTTGGGTAAGAGAAAAAAATATTACCATCTCAGAAACTGCCCTCCTGAGTTTCAGAATCTCAACAACAAGGCTGTGATGAGGTGTGATTGATCCATAACAAATATTTTGTCTCAAATTCCAGCGTATGAGTGTTTGTTGGCTAATTTGAACTACAGAAACAAACTATAAAGATTATTCAAGTTCAGGCTGAACTCCTTGCCAAAGGGAACCTTATCTGGGCTCCTGAATTTGATCTTAGTGCTGATTTTGGAGTCCTGGCATTGAGTGGCTTCAATCTCATTGCCCTAAAGATTTCAGGACCTTCATGAAGATCATGGACCTGTTCCAGGTAATTTCAGATCTAACAAATATGGACAGATGAAACTTTGGATCTTTATTTTACTTCAAGCTGTAATGTGGAGGGCAAGTTATGCTGTGGTTATATTATTTCCTGGTACAGACAAGATTGACTGTCAGTGAAACAAACAAAGAATGGGATTGTTGCATTGGAATGGACCTACGAGGTCAAGTCCAATCCCCTGCACACAGCAAGATTCATGGCATCATTTGTTTCTTTGTTAGATTTGTATGCTGCCCATCTTCCCTAGAGGTGACCATCCTTGATAACCTCCATTTGAAAACCATCAGTGAAGGGAAAAAAACCACTATATGCAGTAATTTGCTGCACTGGTTGACAGCTCTTACAAGTTACTCTTAAATTCTAATCTGTATCTACATCCTTGAAACTTTACTCCATTATTTCTGATTTTATCCTCCAGATTAAGTGCAAACAAGTCTACAATGTGACAGCCCTTCAGATATTTGAAGACCACTATCATGTCCTCTCTGGATCTTCTCTTCTGCAATACTTAGATTTTTTAATTGTTCCCCATAGGACTTGGTTTCCAGACCTTTCATTATCTTGACAGCCAGTGTCTGGACTTGTTCTAGTTTATCAATGTGTTTTTAAAACTGGTTTGTACAGAATTGAAGACAATATTACAAGTGAGGCCTGACCAAGGCAGAGTAGAGTCGAATAATTACTTCCCACAATCTGAACTCTTGATGCTACTGAAGATGTTCTCCTTGTTTTCAGCTTCACTACACTGTTGGGACATTCTGAGATTATGATCCACTAGTATACCCAAGTCCTTTAGAAATGTGTTGCCCTTGAGCCAGGTTTTACCTCTCCAGAACGTTTCATTTCTTCCTGTTAACTTTCATTCCATTTGTTTCTGCCCACTATTCTAGACTAAGTCATTAAAAAAAAATCCCCAGCTCCTCCTAAGTATTAGTTACTGATTAGGACAGGGGTCGGCAACCTTAAACACTCAAAGAGCCACGAAGGTCCTAACTGGAAGCCCCTGTTCAATTCTGGAGCTGACCGGAAATCCAGTTCCCCCATCATAGTCTCCTAGCACGGCATCCTTTTTCCTCTGCCAACTGGAAGTCGGTTCCCCCACCCTAGAGTCTCCTCCTAATGCAGCATCCTTTTTCCTCTACCTGTCCTAACTGAAAGCCCTATCAATTGTGGAACTGACCAGCAACAGGGAGCTGCAGTAGAGGGATGAAAGAGCCATATATGGCTCCAGAGCCGCCAGTTCCTGACCCTTGAATTAGGATGTTCTTCCCCAAGTGAGTCATAGATCCAGATTGATTCCAGCAAAGAGTTGGAGGATTTCCTAGTGAACTTCAAGAAGGCTATGATTGCCCCCTCTTTGTGGGGCTTCATTGGGCCCAGTCCTGTTGGACAATTATTGCCCAGTTGCCAACTTTGTCCTTTGAGGAGGTGGTTGAGGGAGTAACAAGAAGCAGTTACAGCATGCCCTGGAGGAAATGGATCACTTGGAATTTTTTTCAGCCAGAATTCAGATCTGGGCATGGGTTAGTGGGAGCATTGATTGGTCTTTTGGGTGTCATTTTGGGCATTTCAAGTATCATTTGATACCATCAACCAGAACATTATTCCTGAACATCTGCAGCTTTGGGGACTGGAGGCAGTGTTCTACAGTGGATCCATTCCTCCTTTAGCAATAGGTTTCAATCAGTGATAATGGGGAAGACAGGTCTGGCCTATGGCCACCCACTTGTGACGTACCATGGCTCAATTCTTTTTGCCATATTATTTAATACTGATATGAAATTTCTAAGGGGAGCAATTTATGTGACTGTACATACATACACAAGCACACTGCAAGGCTTGCCTTGCCTTCAAAAATCAGATTACAGTTTTCAAAAATAATTTTTCACCAAGAAGGCATGAAAATTCATTGCAACTAGGAAATAAATTCACTTAAAAACTAGAGCTACAAATGAAGGCTGAGCCACATACATTAGCTAACTTTAATAACAATGGTATTGTTTGATTAAGGTTAGCCTAAATAGTTCCTGGAAAATCTTATATTTACTTATAGAAAGATTCAGATAATATTTGTATAGTTTCTAGCACTTATGATTAAGCTATCATCTAGACTCCGGCCAATTAAAACAATTCCTTTGGGTGATATCCAATACATACAATAAATATTTATTCTTCTTGAAATGGGCTTTGAAAGAAAAGAAAATAAACTTACATGAATCTTTTAAACTTCATGCAAACATGGCATCATTTCAATAATAGTTTTGTGGATTCAAGAAACAAAGCAAATTGTGTTCTGAGTGATTTGATGCTTTGGATCATCATAATTAGAAGTGGAAAAAAGATACTGTATATGGCACAAAGATCAATTCTTCAAAAAACTGTGACCTAGCAGATACAGATTAATAAGAACTGCCTCTAATCTCTTTAGTATATTTTTTTCAATCTGAGCTGCTAGCTCAATGTTTTGCTAGCTTCTATGTTTCTCTAAGCCAGTCTGGTCCAAGGAAAGGTAGAAAAGAATGTTAGAAATATGAGGAATCCCTGCCTTTGATTAAGGTAAAGGAATTTTTAAAATTTTATTTATTTATTAAATGTATTTGCTTCCCCTTTTTCTACACTCTGGGTGACTTACAAAGTTAAAATATGTGAATGATTCATAATTTAGCTTATTACCTTTATATTGAATGAATAGGAACTGACTCTTCTTCCTAAAAACAGGATCCATACTATACATATTTCCTTCCTTCCTTCCTTCCTTCCTTCCTTCCTTCCTTCCTTCCTTCCTTCCTTCCTTCCTTCCTTCCTTCCTTTTTCCTCCATCCCTCCCTCCCTCCCTCCCTCCCTCCTTCCTTCCTTCCTTCCTTCCTCATATATCAATTCCAGAAATTTCAGGAAATGACATGCTATGACAACTGGGCTCTCCCCCCCTCCCCAGGGCTTTCCCTCACATGTTGGGCAACCCCAAGATGGCAGGCAGGAACTTTTGCCATTTCAGGAGTTGACAAAAGCCCACTATCTTGTCCTAGAATGAGACACTACAGGCAGGTCAGCAGTGATGGAAGGAAGTTCCTCACCCGAGACAAGCATATTTTCCTCCATCATCTCTCTGGAATAGCCAACAGATTCAAACTTTCTGGCAAAGAGGCATTCATAAAATCTTGCTAGTCACTCTGGCATTATTATAAACCAGAGATTCTCCCAAATGGCATTATTATAAACAAGAGATTATACATAGAAAGTCTTACTTCTTAAGAATCTACTCCTTATGATGAACAAATGGAGAAGATTTTCCATGAGAGCCTGATCAGAATCAAGAGAAAGAGGTCTTACACAAGAGAGAATAACATTTAAATCTAGGCATCCCTTCCTATCGTAGTTTAAATTTGCCATCTTTTGAGATATGTTTAATCATACCTGTGGAATCTCTCCAGGTGTGAAACTGCAATTATTTTATTCAAAAAAAACTCAAGTGTACGTTAATATCTTTCAAGATTACAGCCTGCTTTTGAAGTCCTCCAAATCATCGCAAAGATGTTCTCAGCCTCTATCTCACTATAAATATAATGCTAGAAATATTTCTGCTGTTGGAAGCGTATCTGACACCTATTTCCAAGTTTACTAAGCTGCAAAGTCAAATTACACCGAGAGGCTGTTTTTACATTTATTTCAAACCAGAGAACATTATCATTAATCTGCCTGCATTGTATTCTTCCAATTTTCTCTGTTCCTTGAATTTTACTACTCTGGGAAAATAAAGAGACCGACCATGCACAGAAACCACTCGTTTCAGGTCCTTACCAGCAGTAGCCCAAACCTGGATGCAAAGATGTTAGTGCTGTTTTTGACAAGCTGCATGGAGAGGTTTGGTGACTAGTCTTAATTAAACCATCTTTGTTTACATTTGATGTTTATCAGCTAATTGGCATGGCAAGGTGTGAGTCACACAGCTTCTCTCTGGCATGAAATCAGTTTGTGGGAGAAAAACTGGGAGAACAAATGATCCCAATTATAAGAAAACCCACTGTGCTAATTATCCTCCCACAAATGCCGGAGTCTCCTCCCTTCCCCCTTACACTAGTCTCTCCCATTTACCCTCATCTTGCTTATAATTCTACTAAGTCAGACTTACTCTAGTGAGCATCCTGACAAAGCTGTAAGTGGGAATTTAACAAACCTGAGTAGGGACTCCTATCTTTATATATATATATATATATATATATATATATATATATATATATATATATATATATATATATATATATATATATATATATATGTTTTTCTTCTAGCCAGGTTTTCCCTACGTTTTTCTTCTAGCCAGGTTTTCCCTAAAACCTGGCTAGAAGAAAAACACACATAAACCCTACGAAGAAGTAAGAAAATTGATATATATATATATATATATATATATGCATATTCTTTCTAGCCAGGTTTTACCTATGTAAACTTAGTTGTTCTTCAGCCCTAGGTTCTGTGAAATCTCATTCACAAGTTCTTGGGCCCTTTTTCTGCTGACAAACTGCAACTCTGTGTTGATTCCTGTGAGACCCAGATAGCTATTTCTACCTCTTAGGGCTGAAGAACAACTAAGATACATTATGCCTTTTACAGGGAGGATAATTGGGAAGTGGGTGTGGCCCACTGATGACGCCTTAAGAGGTAGAAATAGCTATCTGGGTCTCCCAGGAAGCAACACAGAGTTGCAGTTTGTCAGCAGAAAAAGGGCCCAAGAACTTGTGAATGAGATTTCACAGAACCTAGGGCTGAAGAACAACTAAGTTTACATAGGTAAAACCTGGCTAGAAAGAATATGCACATAAAAGCCTATGAAAAAAGAAAAAAAAAAAGATACATTATGCCTTTTACAGGGAGGATAATTGGGAAGTGGGTGTGGCCCACTGATGACGCCTTAAGAGGTAGAAATAGCTATCTGGGTCTCCCAGGAAGCAACACAGAGTTGCAGTTTGTCAGCAGAAAAAGGGCCCAAGAACTTGTGAATGAGATTTCACAGAACCTAGGGCTGAAGAACAACTAAGTTTACATAGGTAAAACCTGGCTAGAAAGAATATGCACATAAAAGCCTATGAAAAAAGAAAAAAAAAGATACATTATGCCTTTTACAGGGAGGATAATTGGGAAGTGGGTGTGGCCCACTGATGACGCCTTAAGAGGTAGAAATAGCTATCTGGGTCTCCCAGGAAGCAACACAGAGTTGCAGTTTGTCAGCAGAAAAAGGGCCCAAGAACTTGTGAATGAGATTTCACAGAACCTAGGGCTGAAGAACAACTAAGTTTACATAGGTAAAACCTGGCTAGAAAGAATATGCACATAAAAGCCTATGAAAAAAGAAAAAAAAAAAGATACATTATGCCTTTTACAGGGAGGATAATTGGGAAGTGGGTGTGGCCCACTGATGACGCCTTAAGAGGTAGAAATAGCTATCTGGGTCTCCCAGGAAGCAACACAGAGTTGCAGTTTGTCAGCAGAAAAAGGGCCCAAGAACTTGTGAATGAGATTTCACAGAACCTAGGGCTGAAGAACAACTAAGTTTACATAGGTAAAACCTGGCTAGAAAGAATATGCACATAAAAGCCTATGAAAAAAGGAAAAAAAAAGATATATATATATATATATATATATATATATATATATATATATATTAAAAGTTTTTTATTTTTCCCTTTCAAACAAACATTACATCATTAATCATTCAGTGTGTCATCTGGGTAAATATTTTTGTGTCATCATAATATATATATTTCTTTACATTTCAATTTAATATTTCTCCTATTAGAACATTTTTTCTTCCGGATTTATAATAATTTTATACCACTTTTTATTCAGGGACTCCTATCTTTGTTCCCAATTATAGTAGAAGTGGGGTGTTTTTTTGTTTTTTTGTTATTAGGCCAAGTAATTCCACACAAGAAAGTTTTGGAATTAAGAAGTCCCACTTCTACATTCTTTCTCACCTGTTGGTGATTCCTGAGATCCAGGAATATCCTATTGCACAGTTCTGAGGCTATACAACCAATTTTATCACAATTTCCAATATATGAATCTCAGCATCAATACTGATTGCTTTGGAACAAGCCTAAATAACAATTATAATTTTGGTTGCTGAAGAACAGGCTATTTGAACCAATACACTCAAGGCCAGTATTGAAAAATCATCAAATGATTCAAAGTGCAGATTGTGCAGAGGGGCAAAAGCAACGGTAGGTCATATATTCAGCTCATGCAAGAAGATTACATAAACCAATTATAATGATGCAACACACTCACCAAAATGGTTCATTGGAACATCTGTAAAAACTATCCTGTGTCAATATGGAAAAATAAGTGAGAACATAAGAGTTTTAAAAGTACTAAAAAAAATGAACTGGTTAAACTATTCTGGGATTTCCAAATACAAATTGATAAAGTCTTGGTTCATAATGCACCAGATGGTGTTTTTAATGGTGGCTGAAAAGAAGAAAGTGTAGTACAGGTGATAGTAGAATAGAAGAGAAAGAACTGGAGAAGATCATGAAGTATCAAGATCTGAAAATAAAAATTGAAAGATTATGGTGTAAATTGACCATGATGGTGTCAGTAGTTATCGGCACGCTGGGTGTTATACCAAAAACTCTTGGATGGAACTTAGGAAATATGCACTTTGGCAACATTTCAATCTGTCAATTACAAAGGGCCACATTACTGGATCTGCACATATAGAAGGCCGATACATTAGCACACATCCTAGATTTTTTGAGAAGAACTTGATGCGTATGAGGGGCAACAGCAGCTAAAGAATTGCAGCTGTCATTTCACATTGTTGTGTATGTGACAACAACAAACAATAAAAAATAGTTCAGCTGCAACTTGGCTTGCTTCTTGATACTGCCTTGTTCTGTTTTCATGGCACTTGATTTCCAAGCATTGTTCCTGAACTTCTTTTTCTCTTCCTAAACACAGAGGGTCCATGCATAGGAATGCTCCTTGGCTATCTTTGAGTTAAATGATGATGCTAGACCCTTCGAAAAGCCACAAAGCAGGAAGCTCTCTGTCTCCCAGTGTCTCTGCTGTCTTAGTCAGGGTAACAGATGGCTGAGGCTTTCACCAACAGCCCTGAACACATTGTCACTCCCAACTGAAAGTGAAATATTCAGTGGCATTTAAATTAAATAGACTCTAATGCTCTGGTAATATTAATTACGTTTTCATTCATCCCTGGCCTAATAAATCAACACATAAAGATAGGATGATCCTGTGCCTGGCAGCAGAACAGGACTATTCTGCCTTTTGTAAGGTTATTCACACAATACCCTCATTCTTATTGGGACATGAGGGCCCCTTCAAGCATCTGTGCTCAGCACCACTTGAGGAGAAGCCAAAATGGTAACATTTAAATGTTTTGTTTCTTAACTCGTCCAATTTGTCCATGCAACAGGGCTTGGCTTCACAAGAACGTTCAAGTTAAAGTTGTCAGATCCCACCAAGCTGGTGAAAACTGTTCTGATTCCTTTGGAGAATAAGCAAGGAATACCGATTTATTTGAGCAGCTATAAACTATCGCCAATGTCAAGCTCTCTATTCTCACAGCAGAATTTGTTACCCTACTGTCAACCTTTTTGCATACTGGGGGGGGGGGGAGGGTTGGGGAGAGAAAAGGAAGCAAGGAGGGAAGGCCTCAAATGTCTGGAGGGAAAAAAAAGATCACTTACAGTGTTGCACAGGATTCCAGAAGATGTTGAGGCCCTGGACTTTAGTTTCTTCTATGAATGTCACAGGGGAAATTGACTCTGAACTGTACCAGCCAGAGGGCCCCACTCCTTACATCCACAGATACATAAAAGAAGGCTAATAAAATAAGTAGAGAAAAGATCACGGCTAGTAAATTTTTAAGAGACAAAGAAGTTGCTACTCTCAATGATTCAAAGCTGCATAGCATTACCAGTCGACACTCTAAAGTTGTTTCTCAAGGCAAGAAAATGAGCTGCCTTTTGCATTTAGCACCCCACCTCTCAGATGGCAATGTCAGAGGAGATGCAGTTATTGATGACCAAAATGTCCTATGGAGAAGAATGCCACAATAATGTCATTTCTATAATTTTGTCCTCTTCAAAATATTCCACTTTGAGAGCATAATATTGGTTTTACTCTATGTATACTACCAGAAACGAGAAAGGAAAAGAAAGGAAATGCAGATTTTTTTTGTTTTTATTTTAAATTGCATATTACGCTACTTTAGATACAGAGATAGAAAAGTTAGCATGATTGCTATTATACAAATGGAAATGTAGTACATATCACCGTAGGGGGAAGTGTGAACAAACAATAAAAAGAAAAAAAGTAAAATCTCTGAACTGAGTTTTACTGACATTGCATACATGAATGTAAAATAGCCACAAATCTTCTTCAAAATCTGTAAGCATAGGAGATATTAAACAACACAGGGAGCAAAGGATTAGAATTTTGCACAGATCTTTTCACCAAATCTCTCAACCCGCATAAGGTTATGATTAAATCATCTGATGGAGTCAATTAGCAAAGAGGGCATTTTAAGTTCAACCATTTGATTGGCCAATCACTGAGACTGGTATCCACTAGTCAGTTAGAACTGAAGAAACATCTTGGATGAGAAGCAAAAGGAAGGAAGAAAACCAAAGAAGTCCAGTTGCCTTTTGGAAAAAGCACCTTTTGGTATAAGAATAACAGAATAACAGAGTTGGAAGGGACCTTGTGACTCATCTAGTCCAACCCTCCCACCCAAGCAGGAGACTCTAAACCATTTCTGACAGATGGCAGTCCAGTCTCTTCTTGAAAGCTTCCAGTGATGAAGCTCCCACAACTTCTGAATGCAAACTGTTCCATTGGTTGATTGTCCTCTCTGTCAGAACATTTCTCTTATTTCTAGGTTGAATCTCTCCTTGTTCAGTTTCTATCCATTGTTCCTTGTCTGGCCTTCAGGTGCTTTTGAAAATGCTTTTGACCCCCTCCTCTCTGTAACAGCCCCTCAAATATTGGAACACTGCTATCATGTCTTCCTGGTCCTTCTCTTCTCTTCACTAAACTAGCCATGCCCAGTTCCTGTAACTGTTCTTCATATGTTTTACCTCCAGTTCCCTAATCATCTTCGTTGCTTTTCTCTGCAATCTTTCTAGAGCCTCAACATCTTTTTTATAGTGTGGTGACCAAAATTGGATGCAATATTCTAGGTGTGGTCTAACTAAGCCTACTAAGGCTTTATAGAGCAGTACTAGTACCTCACCTGATCTTGATTCAATTCCTCTGTTAATGCAATTTAGGATTGCATTGGCTTTTTTTGGCTGCCGCTGCACACTGTTGGCTCATATTTAAGTGGTTGTCCACTAGGACTCCAAGATATTAAGCCTGGTTTCTCCCAATCTATATGTGTACTTTTGATTTTTCTTGCCTAACTTCACTCTTGATTGAAGTGTTACTTAACTTGAAAACTTAAACTTGCTCAAAGACTTTATTTTATGTCTTAGGAAATGATTGTGCCTTCCTTTTCATTCAACCTTCCATATAATATGGATAACTTTTAATTTGGGGGAAAATATGAGACTCACAAGTTCTGCTACTAATGACATAATACTTCAAATTTCCTCATTTGGAGCTTTCATCATAATAATGCACAGCCCTAGCACACATTTTTAAATAGCAATAGAAAAGACACATACTACGTATCCACTAATTGTATATATGGAAGAGTTCATCTTTCTCAAAGTGAAATTTCTGTTGTCTGGGTACAGAAGCTAACTTGCAGGACCATAAACAGTTACTATTTCTTGGTTTATATCCTTCTCACTACTTATTTGAGTTGTTAAAATGGACAAGAATGAAGTGTAAAAAATGTCTGAGATATGAATTAGAATCAATGCAGACATTGGTTAGTTATATTAATAATTAGAACAATTAATCAGTGGAATTACTTGCCTCCAGAAGTGGCAAGTGCTCCAACACTGGAGGTTTTTAAGAAGAGATTGGACAACCATATGTTTGACATGGTATAAGGTTTCCTGACTGAGCAGGGAAAGAGCTCCAAGATCCCTTCCAACTCTGTTATTCTATTCTATTCTATTCTATTCTATTCTATTCTATTCTATTCTATTCTATTCTATTCTATTCTATTCTATTCTATTCTACTAAACACAGAAAAAAGCTCCAAATGAAATTAAAAGAGAGAGATAAGACAAAGGCAATATCACTAACATTTGTATGTATTAATGACATTCACTATACTTCCCACTATCTTTTATTCTGCCTTTGACATACATCCACCTACTGTTTCATACACTAAGAAGTTTTTAAATTTCTCTTCCTTTTAAGGACCTCAGAAACTCCAGCCACCTGTGGCTTTTCTCAGTCTTCTCATTCCTCTTGACCCATCTTCTTGTCCTTTGGGTTTCGATTCTCAATCATTCTGTCGGTATGATTTATTTATTTTTATTTTATTTTATTTTTAAATTTATATACCGCCCTTCTCCCTGAGGACTCAGAGAGAATTAAAAAACATGAAATACAAATATTAAAAACAATTAAAATATATATGAATTTGGCCCAAAATTAAAAATACAAACCAATTAAAACATTTAAAATTTCTTCTTAAGCCAGCCCGGCTTGCTGGAAAAAGTGGGTTTTAAGGGCACGGCGGAAGGCACTAAGGTCTTGGATTCTCCTTATCTCTGGGGGCAACTGATTCCAGAGGGTAGGTGCCCCCACAGAGAAGGCCCTCCCCCTGGGGGTCACCAGCCTACATTGATTGGCTGATGGCACCCTGAGGAGGCCCTCTATGTGGGAGCGCACGGGACGATGGGAGGTCGTCGGTAGCAGCAGGCGGTCTCGAAGATAGCTAGGCCTGATGCCATGGAGTGCTTTAAAGGTGATAACCAACACCTTGAAGCGCACCCGGAAGACCACTGGGAGCCAGTGGAGCTCGCACAGGAGCGGTGTTACATGGGAGCGCCATGCTGCTCCCATCACTACCCGCGCTGCTGCATTCTGGACCAGTTGGAGCCTCTGGGTGCTCTTCAAGGGGAGCCCCATGTAGAGAGCGTTGCAGTAGTCAAGGCGAGAGGTAACGAGGGCATGAGTGACTGTGCACAGGGAATCCCGATCAAGAAAGGGCCGCAACTGGTGAATCAGGCGAACCTGACAAAAGGTCCCCCTAGTTACAGCTGTCAGATGTTCCTCCAAGGACAGCTGGATATCCAGGAGGACTCCCAGATTGTGAGCCCTTTCTGTGGGGGCCAAAGACTTGCCCCCAATAGTCAGTGATGGAGTCAACTGACTATATCGGGATGCCGGGAGCCACAGCCACTAAGTCTTGGAAGGGTTGAGCTTGAGCCTGTTCCTCCCCATCCAGATCCACACAGCCTCCAGGCACTGGGACATCACTTCAAGGGCATCATTGGGGTGGCCTGGGGTGGAGATGTACAGCTGGGTGTCATCAGCGTACTGGTGGTATCTCACCCCGAAGCCACAGATGATCTCGCCCAGCGGCTTTACATAAATGTTGAACAGAAGGGGCGAGAGGACCGATCCCTGTGGCACTCCACAGATGAGAGGCCTCGAGGTCGACCTCTGCCCCCTGCCAACACAAACTACGACCGGTCGGAGAGAAAGGAGGAGAACCACCGCAACACGGTGCCTCCCACCCCCAACTCTTCCAGCTGGTGCAGCATGATACCATGGTTGATGGTATCAAAAGCTGCTGAGAGATCTAACAGGACCAGAACAGAGGAGCAGCCCCTGTCCCGAGCCCTCCAGAGATCATCAACCAACGCAACCAATGCCGTTTCCGTGCTGTGCCCAGACCTGAAACCCGACTGGAACGGATCTAGATAAGATGTTTCCTCCAGGAATTGTGGGAACTGTCATGCGACCACACTCTCAACAATCTTCGCCATGAAACGAAGGTTGGAGACAGGACGGTAGTTGGCCAATATTGCTGGATCCAGGGACGGCTTCTTGATCAAACCTTCTCAGCATATACCCTTTAGTCTGATAACTAACTTTAGTTCAGACTAAATTCATTCAGCACCCACTCATTTTTGACTTTTTTTTTAGGCTTCTTTGTAAGCCTACTACTGAATTTAATTTACTTATATTTTTTTCCTGACATAACCAGCTTTCACTATCATATAATAAAGTTGTCACACATCATTATTATACATCATATAATAAAGAAACACACTATTATATACAGTCATTTTTCTTCTTTCAAGAAACATTAATTCTTTATAACCATATATCCACTACCTTTCTCTCAGTGTTTGCATGTTTTAAAATTCTCCATTCATTCCCCCATTGTTAGTAAATGACAATGTACACAAATTGAAAAGGTAAATGAGAGAAAGAAAACCCTTCAGGTAGTTTAGCATGATATATGGTGGTGCAGTAGAGTGCAGTACTGCAGGCTACTTCTGCTGACTGCTGGCTGCCTGCAATTTGGCAGTTCAAATCTCACCAGGCTCAAGGCTGACTCAGCCTTCCATCCTTCAGAGGTGGGTAAAATGAGGACCCAAATTGTTAGGGGCAATATGCTGACTCTGTAAATGGTTTAGAGAGGGCTGTAAAGCTGTATATAACCCATTTCCCTGAAAATAAGACCCATCCTGAAAATAAGCCCTACATATTTTAATGATAATAAAATATAAGCCCTACCCCCCAAAATAAGCCCTACTTAAGCACCCGTGCAGCCGCCCGGCCATCCATTCCATCTGGTTGCTCATGGTGCCATGGCCACGAGATGAGGTAGGGTGGTGGTGGAGCTGCCTCACGTGCCCCGCACTGGTTTATCTCAGGGGCCCCAAAGCCAGGCCATCCACACCTTGACATCTGCCTCATGGTTGCAGCACCAGCAGCCATGTGCAGCAGGAGCTCAAGTGGCTGCTGGACCACTTCTGCTTGCTCAGGCTGCAACAGAGCAGAAGACTGAGTGGGGTCCTGCTGGATGGGGTTATTGGTACCACGGATGCAAGGCGAGGCAGATGTCAGGACATGAGAGACCTGGTTGTGGGGGCCCTGAGGTAAGCCAGTGTGGGGCGCATAGGGCAGCTCCATCTTCCCTGCCTCATGACAAGCAAGCAGAAGACATGGGCTTCCCATACATGGGGAAAAAATAAGACGCCCCCCCCTCCCCCAAATAAGTTCTAGTGCTTATTTTGGGACCCAAAAGAAAAGAAGACCCAGTCTTATTTTCGGGGAAGCATAGTTAAGTCAGTGGTGAAATGTAAAATTTGTTACTACCATTTCTGTGGGCATGGCTTGGGGGGGGTGTAATATGACTGAGTGGGTGGGGCTGACTTTTTTTTTTTTACTTTTAAAACCATTTTTTCTATAACCTCTTCGGCTGAAGAAGTTGTAAAAAAATGCTTTTAAAGCCTCTGACGATCCCAGCTGATTTGCCTGATTGGCAGAGGCTTTCTTTTTTTTTTTAAAGCCTCTGACAATCCCAGCTGATTTGCCTGATCGGCAGAGGCTTTCTTTTTTTTTTTTAAAGCCTCTGACAATCCCAGCTGATTTGCCTGATCGGCAGAGGCTTTCTTTTTTTAAAAAAGCCTCTGACGATCCCAGCTGACTTGCCTGATCAGCAGAGGCTTCTTTTTTTTTTTTAAAGCCTCTGGCGATCCCAACTGACTTGCCTGATCGGCAGAAGTTTTTTTTTTTTTTAAAGCCTCTGATGATCCCAGCTGACTTGCCTGATCGGCAGAGGCTTTTTTTCCCTTTAAAAACATTTTTTCTATAACCTCTTCAGCCAAAGAGGTTGTAGAAAAAATGCTTTTAAAAGCCTCTGATGATCCCAGTTGAGCCGCGCGATCATCAGAGGCTTTTTTTATTATTTTTAAAAGCATTTTTTTTGGCCAAAGAGGTTGTAGAAAAAATGCTTTTAAAAGCCTCTGATGATTGCGCAGTCAGCTGGGCAATGGGGGGGGGATAGGGATTTTTGCTACCGGTTCTCTGAACCACTCGCCTCCATTGCTACCGGATTGGGCTATCCGGTCCGAACCGGGAGCATTTCACCCCTGAGTTAAGTCTACTGTAAGTGCTATTGCTATTAGCATTCAATGAGCAAAGTTGTTAATTGCATATAATGGTCCTTTTGCTTTCTGCACATCCCAGCAGAGAAAAATAATTATGCTGACCAAGGCAATTCTTCCCTCATTAGTTCAGAAGAATTGTAAGATTACAGTCACCTATATTAGGAAAACCAAATACTTATTTTCATCAGTGCCCAGAAGAACACAAATTACTTTCCTGTTCCACAAGAAACATCCATGTGTAGCCTCTGGTTGAATTTCAGTGTTCCAAACATACAGGATTTTATAGGTTCTTATTCTTATTTATGCTTTTCATCCCTTATATATTACTCTTATGTTTAGCAACCAATCTTCAATGCTATATTCATACAGAACATTCCATAATTCAAAACTATTTATTTTATCATATGCTTTTTCTAAATCAAAGAATGTCCAGGAAGCTCCCTTTCTTATATTGATACATTTTCAATGTTCTGTTTAAAAAGAAAGAGCTGGCATTATATTTTTCAAGCTTCTCATAGCATTTATGGTGTAATTTTCACAATTCTGTCTTTAAAATTTATAGAATTTGTTTCAATTCTACCCTTAACCACTATAATTTCCATTCACTATTCACCCATTTCCAACAAAATTGTCAATATTTTCTGCTTCTTTAGAGTTAACTGTTCCTTGCTGTCTGACTAATTTTTTTGCTGCTGATTTTTATTACTTAGATGCATTATACAATTTTTCCATCTTCACTTTTTGTAGTAATCCTTTTATATACATTCTGTTCTGTCCCCGTCTCACACATGCACACAACAGTCAGCCAGGAGTTAAAATAAACTTGCAGACAATAATTTCCTTCGATAACAGAATTGGCAGCAACCCAGTAGCTGCTTGCCAAAAACTTTACTCACAGAGGGAGGTATTCCTCCTCCGTCAGATAAACCAAAATAAATTCACAAAGCCAAAGAATTGTCAAGTCCAGTCCATAATAAATCCAAGGAAGGCAGATAACGAAGTTCCAGAGACATAGTACGGCTTGCTAGCTGTTCAGTTTTGTCCGTCACAAAGCCTGAATGGCCACCACACCCCCTTTTATCCCCCCACTGAGTTCAGTGACTCAGCTTAATCTCTGGCATGCCTCCTTCTCTGCTGTGTGCACTTGTCTTTCCGACGCTGGCGGGGATCCAGCCAAGACTTATCTCCGTCGCTGTCTAACTGCGGCTACTCGGAGATGCCTGGCTCCTGGCCTATCTCTTCTCCTTCTGGAGACACCTGAGGCATTGCCAGAGAGGAGGGTCCTGGAGAGGGAGGCCTTGCCAACTCCTCTCCTTCGCTTTCGGAGTCTTCTCCCTCCGATAAGACGGGCTTGGGGGTCGGAGTCACAACACATTTATCTCATCCACACTTCTTTTTCTTTAGCATTCCACTAAACATCTATTTCCATAATTCCCATTACTGTAATGGTTCTTATAGAACTTGGTTTGTACAGGTAATCCTTACAACAGTTCATTTAGTGACCATTCAAAGTTACAATGACACTAAAAAAATTGACTTACGACCATTTTTCACACTTATGACCATTGCAACATCATTATGGTCACATGATCAAAATTCAGACACTTGGCAACTTACTCATATTTATGCAGTGTCCTTTTGTGACTTTCTGACAAGCAAAATCAATGACAGAATTGATTCAATGAATGAATCAATGATGAAGCTAGATTCACTTAACAACATGTTGCTTAACTTAACAACTGCAGTGATTCAGTTGTGTCAAGAAGGTCATAAGATGGGGCAAAAATCCACTGAACAGCCATCTCATTTAGCAACAGAAATGTTGGGCTCAATTGTGGTTGTAAGTTGAGGACTATCTATATTACCTTCAGCCTCTTTGTAGCATTCCTTGATATGAATTTGTTTCGTGGATGTCCTTACTTGACACTAATGCCCAAAGTAAAGGCATTAATCCAGCTGGGATGTCAACAGCGCTGAGTAGAGTGAGTGAATACTTTCTGTGATTTGGACAACTCAAAATAGCATTTGCTTTTTAAGCAATTGGATCATATTGAACCCATGTTCTGCTACAATACTCAGATACTTTTCACAAATACTGTTTTGAAATCATATTTTGTCCGTGCCTTTTCCTTCCTTCCTTCCTTCCTTCCTTCCTTCCTTCCTTCCTTCCTTCCTTCCTTCCTTCCTTTCTTCTCCCCAGCTGCAGGAATTTACATTAATTCCTGTTAAATTTCAACCTTTTCATTTTAGTCTACTATTAAAACTGGTCTAAATGTTATTAAGTCTTCACTGTCTTCTAAAATCTTACTCGCTTCTACTAGTTTTGCCTCATGTACAATTCAATAATGATCCTCTGAAGCCTTTAACTGAGATTATGAATAAAATAGATCTGCAAGAGGAAAAAGGAAAGATAAATAACAATGACTAACTAAAGTCATCTACTATATATGTACAACACATCTCTTTTATTGTAATAGTGGTTCGCTTTGGCTGTATTTCATTGATGTATAATTATTCCTCTGCTCACTAAGTTGAACATGCTTTGAAAATGATTTAGACAAAATAAATCTGAGAAGCACAATACAGTACCTTTCAGGTATTTATTAAAGTAGGCCTTTTGTGTTTAGGCTTCTTCAAGAACCTCAGGATATAAATTATTTTGAGGAACCTCTTCATTTGAAGTTAATGTAACTCTTTACCTAGTAAATAACCTTGTTTCAAACTCAGGGAAAATCCTGAAAACAGTTGGATTCTGAAGCATCCTTTCAAAATCATTTCCCAACTATGCGTAATTCTTATGCTCACTATGTACCTATATTCTGCATCTGGGTAAATGGAAGTTTTGTAGTGTTATGAAATTGCATCTATTGCATTTTCTATTTAAAAACCCAGATATGTAAAATAAAATTAGAAACTTCTATCACCATTACTTGGAAGAAGAAGAAGAAGAAGAAGAAGAAGAAGAAGAAGAAGAAGAAGAAGAAGAAGAAGAAGAAGAAGAAGAAGAAGAAGAAGAAGAAGAAGAAGAAGAAGAAGAAGAAGAAGAAGAAGAAGAAGAAGAAGAAGAAGAAGAAGAAACAACATGATGAACAATTGTGAAGTAATTTCTTGAGATTGGATGCAAATGATAATTAAAGAGAGTGATAGCATTTACAAATAATAATTTAAAAAGTTTGATGCCTATGGAACACTTCTATTATATTGTGGGAACTATTTGTGTACACAGGTTTTTTTCCCTCCAGTTTTTGTACAGTTTAGAAAATGTGTTGGACATAAATACCTGATGTTTTCAATTAGACTAGATCCTTGGTACAAACATAGAAGAGGCAAAATCCTTAGCCATTATTTTACCAATCCTGTAATTCCTTCCTTCCTAGATTACTAGTTAAAAACAATAGGTTGATTCTTGTTTTGGCTTAAAATAAAACAGAAAACACAACATGCACTAATAACAAGTACGGTATATAATTTATAGAATCCCTCAATAATAATAATAAATATTGTGCCCTGTTTTGTAACATACACAAGGTTACATATGCACAGGCACTAAGCCCAAGTGGGATAAAAATGAAGGATTGTTCCAGATGCGTCAACAACATATATTGTTAGTTATTTCTAAAGCTTTATTTTTCTTTAAGTTTTGCTCAATACTTATTCATGCAGAGTAACATAAGTAGAAAAACATATTTGGGGATTAAAAATCCTTGTGGATGTTCTGTCTTCCATGCATATTTTAATGAAGTATTATTTTCAACTATCTTCAAGGAAGAAAATATAGCAAACAAGGACTTGGCATAGAGGTTTCAGTGAAAGTATTTAAGGAGCAATCCAGCACCCAGTTTCATAAAACCGAATCCCAGTGGTTTTAGGTGCACATAAGTGGGTTTTGTGTTGGAGTATCACCCTAGATTTCATAGCTGTCTTTTTGGACCTGAATGTACAATACATGCTGTTCTCCTATAAGGTATTGATTGGCTACCTTAAGCCAACAGTGGCTACGTTGCAGAAAAAGAATAATGCTACTTGTCCAGAACAATACTGCTCTTGACCACTTAGGTCCATTTTGATGATCTCACAGCTGCGCGACAGCACTCAAAGGAACACAGCTGGAACCTCATCATGGAGATGTAAAACAAACAATTCCTATGCCCATTATGTTAAACAGGAGAGAGTGGAAAGTTAATGGGGGACACAGATAATAAAGGCTCCCTGTGGCTATGGGGAATGAGGAAAGGCAGCTGTGTGGGAGTGAGGGGTGACAGGGTGAGAGGGATGAAGGAGTAGAAGTGACAATTTTAAAACTTCCCACTCCCTATAAAATGCCAAGTTAACAGCATGTGGCCTTTCCAGTGACTTTATCTCATTTTCCAGGCATAAAAGCTTAGAAATTAGAGCTGTTGAATGTTTTGAATTCAGTGCTTGGTCCTAAATTGTATCTGATTTGCACTTGACAAAGCTGAAGGGAGGAGCAGAAATGCTTTTATGCCATCTTCCTCGTGACTTAATCTTGAATAGTCCAGGGAGCAATTACTATTACATAAGACAGAATAGAAGAGGGATGAAGCAGTAGCCTTGAAGGGACTTGTACTTGGGCTGGGCCACTTAATGTGAATTATATTGGTGGAGGTGGCCCAAGGTATTTTGGGATCTGAGAAATAATATCCAAGTAGAATGACTTATGCTGATAAAATATAATAAAAATTGAAAGCATTGCCAAAATGAAACATTGCATCCTGTTTATGAAATGCGAACTCTACGCCCAATGCAGTCCTTTCTTTCATCTCTTGGGATTCAAGTTGTAACAGCAGCAAAGAAGCAGCTGCTGATATGCACTCTCTAGGAATTATTCCAGTTGTTATGCTGAGTTGCATCTTAGATATTTAGGGAAGACCTCCAAATTTGTGAATTTATATTGCACAGAATTTGTAAGAGATGATCAGGCTGAGCCCGAGGGAGGGGTCAAATGAATCATCACTCATGAGTCCCCTCTACCCTCACCCCCCACAAGAGATTTAAATCCAACCCATCTTGAATTCCTTCAATTCTTATCTACCGCCAATTTGCTTTGACCATTAGTAGTTCAGATTCTTGAAGAAAGCTTAAGCTTGTAATAAATCTTTATACTCATTTGATTTTCTGATTTATCTGGGGCTTGACAGAATTGTTGCTATTGGGAGCTTTTGCATATCCAGGTTAGCATCCCAACTTTAGATTATTAGTTAGCTAAATGCTATTGAATGCCTAGTGACTCTTTAGGCAAACGTCTACATCTCAATCTCATCCGGCAACAATCTGTAGTTTTTCCAAGAACTCCTGATCCTGCCCATACATATATAAATAGTAATAGTATTTACAGTTATATACCACTTCATAGTGCTTTAAAATATATATATATTTTATTGACCAAGTGTGATTGGACACACAAGGAATTTATCTTGGTGCATATGCTCTCAGTGTACATAAAAGAAAAGATACGTTCATCAAGAATCATAAGGTACAACACTTAATGATAGTCATAGGGTACAAATAAGCAATCAGGAAACAATATCAATGTAAATCGTAAGGATACAAGCAACAAAATTACAGTCATACAGTCATAAGTGGGAGGAGATGGATGGTGGGAACGATGAGAAGAATAATAGTAGTGCAGACTTAGTAAATAGTTTGACAGTGATGAGGGAATTATTTGTTTAGCAGAGTGATGGCATTCGGGAAAAAACTGTTCTTGTGTCTAGTTGTTCTGGTGTGCAGTGCTCTATAGCGTTGTTTTGAGGGTAGGAGTTGAAACAGTTTTATCCAGGATGTGATCGGTCTGTAAATATTTTCACAGCCCTCTTTTTGACTCGTGCCATATACAGGTCCTCAATAGAAGGCAGGTTGGTAGCAATTGTTTTTTCTGCAGTTCTAATTATCCTCTGAAGTCTGTGTGTGTCTTGTTGGGTTGCAGAGGCAACGCTTTACAGCACTCTCTAAGCACTTTACAGAGTCAACTTATTTCCTTCAACAATCCGAGTCCTCATTTTATCAACCTAGCTTACTATTTGAAACATCATTGCTTTAATTACTCTGATCTTCTAACAGAAATCTCCCCCCGCCATGCTTTAAGATTAATCTCGTAGTTACTTCTCCATCACACAAATTTATCTATTCAAGAAAACAAAACGATTTACTACCTTCAACTTTTTAGTTATCTATTTGGGAAATACAGGATTGTAGCTAAACTGAAAGCTGAGAAGGCAACAGCAAACTAATTACATATCATAGCTATTAGGCTTTCTGCAAGCACAGCTAAAAATCTTATCTCTTCAGAAGGGATTCTGTGGGGTGAGGAGAAGTCTGTGATGTCAAAATGTTGGGTGAAACCAAGCAACCCTGCCCCCTTTTTGTTTGTATGCAATGCGTATGATATACATTGAAGAGGGGTGAGGCTTTGATCATCAATCATACCCACCAGTTTGATGTCATGGAAATCCTCACCCCCATGGATACTTCTGGTCTCCTGTCATTCTATTCTATTTCAGTAACTGATTCCTCAACAGAACACAAATGGACATTACTAGGTTAGATTTGAAACTTTATTGCAGACAAATTGAAGCCATACAGAACATCTTTTTGTTGCAGTTCACAACAGTCAAAGCTTATATTTAAACTAATGCTGCTGAATGTAGCATCTAGATTTCCCCCCCTGGACTTCTGGTTTAGGATGGTACCATATATATGTCTCTCGCTTCACTCATGATTAAAGAGTATTGTTGGATTTTGTGGATAAAGATTCGATCATTGGGCACTTAATTTTTAATTATCTTAATTATCTTGTTTTAACAAGCCATTGGCAGGACAGCTAGACTCAAATGGTCAACAGCTAGCTTAATTCCATTTGTGGCCACTATCTGTTGAGCCAGGAAAAAAATGGCAGAGCAGGATTCTTTTACTAACTTGTTAAAAGATATGCTGGCTCAAGTACAAGACTTGGAACTGATCCAAAAAGTTCTGTCTGCACTTAAAGGGTAAAACAGATACAAAAAATGGTTAAATATGAAGATCAATTACAAGCCCATAAGACCATCATTGAAGCCAGTCATAATATTTTGGATAAGTGAATTAGTAGTATCACAATTGTGGAAGAAAAATCTATGCATGATTGATATTCAATACTCACCCACCCCAATCAATCAAACCTGATTACATTACATAAATTACATGGAGACATTTTTCATAAAGTCCTCTCTTTCTGAACAGACTTTCCAGCTGAGATTGAACATGTGCTTAAAATTTCTCCAAGAAAACAAAAGTAAGATATTAATCTATCCAGATTTCATCAATAAGGTTTCAGAGAAAAAAAAATGTTTACAAAAGTCCCAAGCCTTTCTAGTTCAGCAGAACTACAATATCTTACATACTTTCCAGTTACATTCTGCATTTATCATCAAGATAAGATCCACAAATCTGATAATCCCATGAATGCAGAGGCTTTTATCTTATCGTTGAAACAGGCTGATGGATAAGTTTGATGGTGTTTTATTTCATAGCAATTGTTAAGGGAGAAGTTTGAATCAGCCCAAGATTGTGGCGATGCTGAGGGCAAAGTCTCATTGTAAAAGTACTCTTTTTTTTTTCTTTTGTCTGTAGTCTTGTTAAACTTCAATGAGTCTGGGCATATTGCCAATTTAAATCTTTATCTTTACATTTAGCATCCAAGTTTAAATGATTGGTTTGCAAACTGTTCTGTATATTTACTTGTAATAAGAGATGAACTATAGTGCAATCTTACTGAAAAATCATGCATTGCTTTCTATTTCCTTATTTCTGTGGGTTTTTTAAAGGGTTATTTCAATTTTTATAAGAATGTTATTTGCTTGCTGTTTTATTTTCTTATGCACTCACTTTATTCTTTTTTCCCCTTTAAGTTTTGATTTTATATGTATATGTAATATAATGCTATTTGAATATTAATTTGAGATTCTATGAAGTTCTACATCTGTAAGCAAGTATAGAAAATATGATACTGTATTTCAATATGGTAAAGTTTATTACTATGTATTGTTTTTGTTACAATACAATACATTCAGCATTACAAACTGAATGGTTTTTGGAAAACAGTGATAAGAGGGCCGAATAAAATTAATGGATGAAGTTAGTTAATATTAATGTAAAAAGGGCTAAGAGAACCTTAAAGAAACCATAATTTTGTTTGCATATTTAAAATAGTTAAAGACCGATATTACTTATCTATAGGAGACTCATTTAATAGAATAGGATAAACATCTATTAATGAAGGATTAATGAGGGACAGCTTCACCTTACAAATACTTTGACAAAAGCTAAAAATGTGGCAGTTTTGGTTCAAAAAGGCTTCCCAATTGATGTGCAACAAGTTATTAGTGATGTAAATAAGTGTTATTTAATTTTATGTGTTAAAATAACAGGGATTGTAATAGCTATGGTTAATGTTGATGGACCTAATTTAGATTCTCCTATTATGTTTTATTATTGTTTTCAACACTTAAATGAGTGTTATGATAAATTGGAAATAGAAGGAGATTTTAATAAAATATTGGATCCTGACCTGGATAGAAATACATTGGTATGAAAAAAAAAATCATTAGTGAAGAAAACAATTAAAAGGTACATGGAAGAACTAAATTTGATAGATCCTTGGCATTTGATGTTTCCAGCTAAAATTAAATATTAAGTTTCTAACTAAAATCTAAACATTAATATAATTTTTAAAGAATCAAATATTGATGCATTTATGTATTAAACCATAGTGCAATTATTTTGAATTGTGTGTTTATTAAGGCATTGAAAAATTGGTATTTAAATGATTATGAATAATAAAGAATTTGTAGTACAAATGCAGGTAGAGACTGTACAATACTGAGATTTGAATTGAGAAACATCAATTCAAGTGCCTGAATTTTTGAATGGGAAGTATATAAATCTTATATCTGAGACAGAATTATTACTTATACATCATACAAAAAAAAGATTAAAAATAAAAATAATTTGAAATATGAAGTTTATGGACACAGATGGTTAGATGCCATCAGCTACTTTGTACAAACAAATACATAAGAAGAAATACGAATTAAATACTATAATATCAGAAAAGACAAAACTCATGCTAACATATTTATGATAGGGATATTGGGAAAACAATGAAAAACCTGGTAAGATTTTGGCTAATTGTTTAAAGCAAAGGGGAGGGGGAGGAAATTATTGCAATCAGAGGAAAAAGAGATGAAATGCATAAAACTTCAAAGGATATAAATTGACAATTTTTAAAATTCTATTCAGAACTGCACAGCAAACCAAAGAATATATCAGACAAGGATATAGAGACCTTTCTAAATATTACATACCTATCAAACTTAGATTGTGGTAACAAAAATAACTTTTATTTGTCCCACTGTCTGAGGTGGAGATTAAACAAATAATTTAAAAAGTGACAGGTGGTAAAACACAGGATTGCATGGATTCCCTATACAGGTAGTCCTTGATTTATGACAATTGGGACTGGAAATTTGGTTATAAGTCCTAATAGTTGTACTTTGAGGCAGTCATCTGACCAAACCAGATTTTACAACCTTTGTATGGTAGTTGTCAAGCAAATCATATGATCATAAATCCAAATCCATTCTGGGTGGGGTTTTTTGCCGGAAGTCAGCCAAAAGAAGCCATAAATGCACAAAACCTGTCGCAAATTGCAGCCATGTGCAATTCTTACTCACGTCATAAGTGTCAGCTGATTGCCAAATATCACGTGATCACAAGGACGGGGGCAGCACCACATTTTATGATGGTTGGAAGCATTCTGTACACTGTATAGCACCTTTCTGAGACTGTTGTAACTCTGAATGGTCTTTAAATGACTGATGGTAAATCAAAGACTATCTGTAAAGGTAAAGGTTTCCGCAGTTATATCTGACTCTAGGAAACAGTGCTCATCTCTGTTTCTTAGCTGAGAGAGCTGCCTTATCTGAAGATGCTTCAATGATCATATGACCAGCATGACTTTATTCCGAAGTGCACGGAATGTTGTTACCTTCCCAATGAAGTGATACCTAGTTATCTATTCACATTTGCATGCTTTTGAACTGCTGGATGGCCAGGAGCTAGGGCAAGTAATGGGAGCTCACCCCATCACACAACATTCAGGTCTTGAACCCAGGCTGTCAGCTTTCTAGCTGACAAGCTCAGGTGGGTATCTTCATGGGACATGAGCCATCATGTCCCATGGACTACCTGTAGAGTGGTATAAAACATTTACAGACCTCTTGGTACCAAATATTTGTCAACTATATGATAAGATACTTGATAAGGGAGTAGTATCAATGGCACCTAATCAGGCTTATACTGCAATTGCACCAATATTTGGTAAAAATCCTATCCAATCTGCTAATTATTGTCCAATTTCACTGATTAATGTTGACACAAAGATTTTAACAGCAATGCTAGCAAGTAAATTACAATAAAAGTTACTGTTCATTATTAAGAATGATTAAGCAGGGTATATAAAAATTAGGCAAGCAGCAAAGTGGCTGGGATGGGCAAAGGTAGGTATGGCTTTGAGTAAGAAAAGGGCACTTTGTATAAGTCCCTTCTTCTAACCTGGGACCCCAGACTTGGTCTGCTGGCAGAATGTTGTATGCCTTAGATTCAGGTTGCTGCTGAGGTCTGTGTGGAATGAGATGACATCTCTTCACAAGCAAACAGTTTGTGATTACACAGACATGGCATGAATTACAGAGACCTGGTTAGATTGTGATGGGAGAGTAGCCCTGTCAAAAGAATCTGCCTCCTGGGCTCTAGGTTCTGTCAAAGATGATGCCTAGGTCAAGGAGGAAGATTTAATGTGATTAATTTGGAAGACCATTCTAGTCATCTGTAGTGCCGCCTTGGAAGTAACGGGCTATGAGAACTGGTGAAAATGAGCTCTAGAGACAAGGTAGGTTGCTGGTTGTATCCTAATCATAGAATAATCAAGCAGCAGTTCTCCAAGTACTTTTGGGTCTTTTTTCAGGACTGGTATTGGAGTCTGCAATGTTTGTTTTCTTAGGAAAAAAATCAATGTTCATGTCCTGAGTGAAGAGTTTGGATTAGCTGGTGATTTCATGACCTCTGTGGTAACCATGGACGTGTCACAAGTATTAGTGGCCCTGATGCCTGTAGGCAGATACATGATCGATGTGACTGTTATTCTGGAACAGATGAAATTCAATTTGAGTATAGAGTACACTGATATATCGCTTTGTTGTGATCACGTCACCTTCTGGTTAATCTGCAGTTTATGAGCACCTTGAACTCAGTAAGGTGGAAAATCCATTCAAGTGTTCTCCCCAGGTATGTGATGGATCCTCAGGGTTTCCAGATGCTGGTACAATAATAATATGGAAACAAAAGAGAATACAGCACAACTGAACACTGATTTATGTTTTTGTCTGGGTGTACACAATGGGCGTAAGAGTGAGAATCTAGTACTGTACATGCATAAAATTCCAATTATGACTTCAAGTCAGCTTTTGATTCCTGGAGACTAGTCCCTGAAATTTTATTAGCAAAGAAGTAGTTTGCCATTGCCTCTTTCCTAGAGCTTTGTGCCTAAAGCAGGACTAGAATTCATGACCTTCTGGTTCCTAGCCTGGTGCCTTAACCACACCTACACCAGACTGACTCTTCATTATTACGTTTAGATGAAGGTAATGACTGAGCAAATGATTGTTGCATTATATTTACAAAGCATTAGGTATGAGCCAGAGAACCAGAGATGAAAAGAGGAAAACCCAGATGAAGCTGATCTACCGAATCTTCTCCTTCAACTATAGTCTCTATGCTGCACCATAGCAGCCCTAGAGTTTGAGAGAAACACATAGGTCTCTTGGTCAGTAGAGTTAGTATAAACAGGCCATTTACAATGACATAATGTGGATTCTGCAAAGGGTATCAAGCAAGCTAGATTCATGAAAGATCAGAAGCACAGGTGTGGAAACTTGCTTGCCAAGCTTAGCAGCCAGAAAGGCAAGCTTTCTGAAATCGTCAAGTCCCAAAGGATAGTCAGGGTACTGCTAAAGGAGCATGAGCCAGGAAAGGTATAAGGAAGGCAAAATCCTGCAGGAAAACAATAAAAATCAGAAGTTACATTTAATGTGACTGGGCCTTTCAGAAATGAAGAACAACAACACAAAGTAGCTATACATGTAGTCGTATTTTAAATTTCTGCTTGATCTTATTAAATTTGAACAACAACAACAATAACCAAAAGCTGAATTTGAACAAAACTTTCCAGATGGTAGAAAAGCCAACCAGGTGGCAGCCTGACTGGAGTTCTGGAAAGGCTTCAAGAGACAAGATAGGAAATGCTAAGTAAAATCCTAATTAGCTATTTTCCATTCTCTCCCTAGAGTCTTTTGCACGGGTGCTGATACTACATAAAATATACTTATGTAGTTTCTCTAATGGAGCTGTTATGTACTTCTTTTATCACATTTATTTATATAGTTTGTGAACATGCATCAATATTCTAATATATTTTTTATGAAAGGTTTAGTAATTTGATTGTGCTGTTATTCAGTTGTTCAGTTACTTCTGACTGTTTGTGACTGTGTGAAGAACCTTTTGCCAGGATTTTGGCAGTCCTTGTAAGGTGCTTGCTTCTGTCATCAGAAATAATAACTAGATAGCTTGTGTTGTTTAAGTATCTGTTTTGGTTACCTTCAACTGTTCCAAGCATCAGAATCTTCTCCAAAAACAATTTTTGTCTTTGCATTATTGTTGTGATTTGATTTCTTGCTAATTGTGATATTACTGATGTAGATAAATTAGATGTTTGGTTGTAGTCATATAATACGTTTGTAGAATTAACAGTAGTCTTAAAAAATATCTTTCACAGAGTGAGACTATGTGACTTTAGAAATCTTAATACACCAGCATATAAATATTCATACTTATATGAGTTTAAAAATCTTATTATGGTCTCTGTTTCTGAAAGTTTTTCTTCTTTATAACTGATTGATCTGCAAAGTTACTTTCCTTATTTATATCTAAGAACTGATTATGCTAGTAGCTTAAGCCAATATTTTTTAAAAAGATTGAACTGGATAGTTCGACTGAAAAACAAGAACGCTAATGACTATTCACTGTGCATTACACAACCTTAGTGATAGTGGTAGTTTATATCTGCCTCACAGAAATGGAGGCAGAGGTTTCCTTCAAAAAATGTACGTTCATTACTTGGTAATTAAGTTCTCTAATGCTGTTTGTACCACTTTCTGCAACCAAACAGGTGCATATTATTTCAATAGCATCATAAAGGGTTCTTGAACTTCCCTACTGTGTTCTAGGTTCCTTTTGTGGCAACTTTTCACTTATAAAAACCAAGTTGAGCCTACCTTCTACACAAGGATGTATGACATGCAGACTATTTCTAGATAGGTTGCCATACCAACATTTGAAATAAAAAGGCATAAGGCTTTTAAAGTACCGGTAGATAATACTGTTAAAGTAGAATAATATAATTGCAAGGCTCAATGGAAATAACTTCGTAATTTGCCAAAGTTCTGGGTAAAGCATGTACACACTTTGTGAGTGGTAATAAACTCCCACTTCCCCTCCAATGAAGCATTAGCACCACCAGTTGGTCATCAAGCTGGAATAACAGTCAAGTGGAGCAGTGACAATAAAGCCAGAGTTGATCTGATCACCCACACATCCACTAGTTTAATACAATAGGGAGTTTTTTGACTTGAATTGCACAAATCTCCTAAATCTGCTAAATATCCAATTTAATTTAGAGTTCTAAAAATGACTGAGATCAAGCATATGATTGCTGTCTACTTGTCTTTCACTCTAATTTTCTGTCTCCTGTGTCATACTGTGACTAATATGAAGGAATTTAAAAAAAGTGAAGTGACATATCAATATAAGTTAAATTATAAGATACCTGTATGGGCAAATCCTAGACATGCAATAGAAAATATAAGTATAGAACAAAAACAGGAGGTGATTACTTATAAAGAGCTTCTTATTATGGAAAGGGGGGGTAATGTATTTGAAATCTTTAGATACATTGAGAGAAGAAGGTATAATTTACACATGGTTTCAGTACGGTCAGCTTCAAGCTAGATGGAAGGAAGATCAAAAAACTGGCTTTGTGCAAAATGAGGAAAATTTGGTAAAACAAATTAGAGATCAAAAACAAATGCATATCAAAAGGCTGTATAATGCCTTATTGGAAATAGACTCTGAGACGGAACTGGTTAAAGATTGCATGATTAAATGAGCGCAAAATTTTCAAGAGCCAGTGATGATGGACACTTGGGAAAAGATTTGGACTAGAAATGTGAAATTTACACAAGCACAAAATTTAAGAGAAAACTTTTATAAAATGTTTTATAGATGGCATTTAGATCCAAAAAAATTATCATGTATGTATCCTAATGTGCAAGCTAAATGTTGGAGATGTGACTGTGATGATGCAACTTATTATCATATATGGTGGACTTGTAAAAAAATCAAAGCATTTTGGATAAAGATTTGGTGGGTGATGTAGAATATTTTTTAAAAAAAGATTGAAATTTACTCCGCATTTGTTCTTACTGGGTATAACTACAGACTGTACAGTTGTAGAGACTAAACTGATTTTGAACTTGATAACAGCAGCAAGATTGTTGATAGCACAACATTGGAAGAAGGACTTTTTGCCTGCTATTGATGACTGGATATTGAAAGTAACTAATTTAGCTGAAATGGCTAAAATTTCAGCATATTTGAAGGATCACACACAAGAAAGGTATATACAGGACTGGAGAAGATGGATTGATTATATTCAAAATAAGTATCAGACTAAAAAATATCAAATAGCTTATGAATGATTTTTTTAACTGTATAAGCGCTATATAAGTGATATTAGAAGTATTATGTCTAAGAAGTAGGATTTTATCTATCGGGGGTTAAGAATTTTTTAGGGGGAGTTAGTTTAATGGTTAGTTAAGCAATTTAGTTTATTGTTAAAAGTTAATAGAAATACCTTGTGTTCTGCTCTGGGAAGTCGGGGAGGGGGAGGGGGTTGGGTGGGAGGGTTGTGGGAAAACTGTTTTTTTTTTTCATCAATAAAACTTTTTCAATAAAAAAAAAAAGTGAAGTGACTTATCACTGACCTCCATTTCAAGAAAAACTTGGTATTGCTAGATATCCGAATGTTGTGCTGCTTTTAAAGGCAAAAGAGGGCCTAAAAAGAAAGCAGAAAAAAACCTGGCATGATCTCTAACCAATTATCTTAAACAGATTCTGGAATAAGAGGCTTTCTGAGATTTCATGGTTACCATCTTCATTGTTCCTCTTTAGCACAGAGGAAAGGCAATTCTGCTGCTGGTCTCCTACCTGTTTCTTAAGCCAATTTCAGAAATTCCAGTCTAAATTGCAGTGAATTTGAAATCGAGCTGGACTTAGTCCAAACTATAGCCACTGCAAGACCTGACTAGTTATTTCTCTACTTCTTGCTCTTCTTATCTACAAGAAGCCTCACAGGTTGGCTTTTATGTGGATTAATCTACCAGTACATATATTTCTCTCCTTACTTCCCCCTGTGCTTTTTTTTGTTTCTTTCCTAAGAGTTTGTACACCTGGACGCTTTATGGAGCCTTCCTACACAACTTCTTAACAATATCATTATAGTGCAATACTAGAATAACTGGTTATTCTTTTGCTCCCACATTCTTCTATAGCTCTATTGTAATTTTGTAGTTACTGATAGTTCAATTTAACAGAAACAGAGTATCAATATTCTTAAGTGAAGATTTTAAAATACAATAATGAAGAGAAGAGAAAGGAAATTTGCAGTGTTGTAGAACAGATGTGGGGAAGCAAAGGGAACACACTTCTTTCAGACTGAACAGAAATGCAAGGGTGTTGCAAGGGTTGAATGCAGCATAACTGTTAAGGATATTCTTGGCTCACAACCGATGTTGTGGGTTATTGAGCAGAGTACCCTTTGAGTTTACGCACGAAAGCAACTGGGAATGATTTTGGATAATAACAGTTAACATACAAACAAACTGGGTTTTGATAATATTTTACTTTTAGGGAAAAAGCAAAATCATAGTCCAAAAACATTCCAAGTCATACACATATAAAGTAAGATAAAGATCAGTCCAGGGATATTTTCCAATATAAAGTATTCTTACCAGTTGTAGAAAAATACAATAAAACAGATCTTCTTTAGTTTCATTCAGGAACAAAGTTCAATATAAAAACAGTCAATAAATATTAGAAAACAATAAATAGCCATGATCAAGCAATGATCATGCAGAGAGATCAAATATAGAGTTACAGCATATCAGCAGGTAAAATGGTGTAGTGTCCACACAAACCATAATTCAGCTTTCCTTAAGTACATTGGCTACAGAGCTCAGCCAATCAGGATGCATGATGATGCAACACAGTTTTTAAAGCAACATAATACTTTTAGCTACAAACACACAATGTTAGTTTATATATTTTCTGACCAACCAGTTGGGTAATAACAATTTCCTAACAATAACTTTCTGAGATTAAGGATAATTCATTGACTTAGTGAGCCATTATTAGCTGAAGCACAAGGTTATAAAAAGAGCAACTGGTGACCAGCAGAGAACAGAGCAACCCGACCTGCTAATAGAGGGAAGGGAAACCTTGAAGAACATCCACCCTGAAGGATTTAAAATGGCCAAATTAAAAGAACAGCAGTTCCGAATTGAAATTGGAAAATATGGGTGTGGGGTACATATAGTATGCAATGAACCAGGAGTGGAAGAAATACAATGTTTTCATTTCTGTATTTGTGAAGCAATGAGTGATCTGCACTGATCATAGACAAAGTATTGTGCACTTTAGTTAGCAAACTGATTTCTGGATTTGGATGCCTTGTTCAGATCTTGCATCTGTCATAAACTCACCTGTTTCTGTTTCTGTTTTCATCTTCAGATTTCCATCCAATTTATGGAAAATAAGGATAACTTAGATTGCATAGTTGCTGAAAGAATTTTGGTTTGGACAATGAATCTGAAGTACTTGGGACAGTTCAAGAATTTGTCATAATCAACTTTATCCTTTCCTCACAATCTCCTGATTTAGTCCCCTTTTGTGACTAAATTTGTTGGTCCTGAGTGAGCAGCGGAACCCTTTGTGTATGAAAATATGAAATTATTGTAACCAGTTTTTGTTATCCTTGTTAATTGTATTTTGTGTTGTTATCCATGTGTACTTGTTGACTTGTAAACCACTTAGTTATCCTGGAAAAGGTCTATCTATACGATCAACATGATGGCACTTAATCAACCAATCAACCAAACAACCAACCAATCAACCAAACAACTAACCAACCAACCAACCAAACAAGCCAATATGGTCCTTAAATTTCATACATTTTCTGTTTTGGAGGATCTCATCAATTCCATCTGATCTCAATAATTTCAGATTTTTTCTTCTCAACCCATCCATCTATTTGTTTTGTGAATTTGATTTTCATTGTTTATTTCTACAGGATCAAATCAGCTCATTGTGTTTCTTGAGTCCTGGTCATTTGCTTTAGTATTCAATTCCCATTCATTTTTTACCCTAGATTAAGTGACACACACACTTAAGTACTGTAGAGAGTGACTTTGACAGAGATATGCAGAAGCTGTTGCCTGGGAAAAAAGGGGCTGAAACCTTTTTTAAGTCCAGAATGTCAAGATAACATTTGGAAGCAGCACAGACAGACACCTCCCTAATTCAGTGAACTATAAGAAGGAGGAGGTGGTACAGCACAATCAGATTTGCAAATTTCTGTTATTATAGTGAAACTCAATAAAACTAATTTTAGTCTTCCTAAGAGACTAAGAGTTGATTTCATGGTCTCCTGTGGTCCTTTCATGGTCTTCCTAAGTGCTCCTCAGAGTTGATTTCATGGTCTCCTATGCCTACTGATGCTGCATTCATCCTGATCCATCAAGGATGAATTTCCATATAACAAAGTGGACAGGAGGATGCTATTGTATAAAACATTTTTTTTGCTTCTTTTGATAGTCCTCCCAATAGACCACATATTATGCACTACTTTTCTACTAGCATTTGTCTATCATAATATTTCAACCAATCTCCCCTTTAGTAAACATTCTACCAGGGCACAAAAAGTAACTTACCTGCTCTAGTTTTTTGTCATTTTTGTTCAACTTGCAAATTTTAACTTTTGAAATTAAGCTGGGCTAAATGTTTCATGGCATTTAAATGATCAATCCAGCCTTGATTGGATTTGTTCATATGTCTGAGCCACAGTTGGTCAAGCAAACTGTCCTCAACTTGGACAGTTGCATCTAGGTGTATGGTCAGGATGTCTGAATGGTTCTTATTGTAGGCAATTAAGTTTAGCTAGCCAGATATCAAGGATACCACACAACAATATGCTATTTAAGATGAAGGAAAAACCATGGTGCCTTTTATATACACATAGTTTGTCTGACTCATGTGCTACCCATGCAAAAAGCTCATTGTTAGTTGTGAAGTCATGTCTGACCCATCATGACCTCATGGACAACTTTCCTCCAGGCCTTCCTGTCCTCTACCATCCCCTGGAGACCATTTAAGCTCACGCCAACTGCTTCAATGACTCCATCCAGCCACCTCATTCTCTGCCGTCCCATTCTTCTTTTGCCCTCAATCGTTCCCACCATTAGGCTCTTTTCCAGTGAGCCCTTCCTTCTCATTATTTCAGTTTCAAAAAGCTCATTAGTTAGCAGCCAAACATTAGTTCAACATATGATGGAAGAACACTTGAAGGCAAAAACCTACCTAAAGTAGTACAGAACTTTGCTCCCTTTCACTTACTTTTTGAGCCAGTTGCCTCACACTGTTTAATGGAAAAATGGAAAAGAAATTTTTCCTAATCCCTTTAACTAAGGATGTCATGGACTAAATTTGGGAACTTCTGCAAAGAAGTATGCAGAATACATAATATATGTATTCTACAACTGAGTGACAGTTCTAGGTACCTAGCCTTAATTACCTGTAGTATTTAATTATTCTCATTTTTTTCACTGTAGAAGATTTTTTAAATAGGGTTATTTTTTATTTCATTTAAAATGCTCAGCCACACTTGCCTCTAATATGAAGTTATTAGATAAGCTTCCAGGTGTTCTCACTAAGGTCTTTTTCTGATCTTGAAGAGATGGGGGGAAATCTCCACCATTCAAAAGTGGAGCTTAGACAGTAAATATCATATGTCCCTGTAAGAACATTTGAATGGTAATACTCAAGCAATTACTTTCCTTTCAAGATCATTAAACACAAATCTGACTTGTATTTTAATAAGACTGCCAATGTATTTAATGGGGGCAGTAAAGGGTAGGGTTTTTTCCCCCCTAATGGATGAATGTTTATATTATTATCCATTCTGAGAGACCACATTAGAAGGGGGCTAACACTCATCCAAAATTCATTTCAATTTCTGAATATAGTGTACTATTTTTCATAACCACATTTTTCATGGTCAAGAACATCTACCAGAAGAAAAATCAATTGATTGAAACAATCTGTATTCCTTTCCAGTAATAATGCCCGCCTTTTAATTTTATACTATTGTTTTTATTTTCCCATCTAAATTATGAATTAAGACCTGCAATTTATTTATTCTTAGTATACTTTGTGAAGCAAAAAGAGACATATGCAGAGTGGTTCAAGACATTATTTTAGTCTCCCATATCCATTGTAATTATGCCATTGGATTGTTTCAAAGGATATCTTTTCTCTGTACACAAAAGGATATCTTGACAAATGAATACATATTGTCTCATTGATCAATAAAAACTTTCACATAATAAATGCCTTCCTGGAGCTGGATCTGAACTGTAGATTTAAAAAAAAATACATTTTAGGTAAATGTATAGCTACCAATACGATACTGCAGTAAATGTCTGCAACCTGTTTTCCTTTCAAATTTAGTTTTGAACCCTGAATTTGTAAATATTATTGTACATAAGTCATTTATTTGACTTTACGCAGCATTTAAAGTCCCATTAAAACAATTCTATCATTTTTTAAAAGTTGCTTGATTCGAAACATCTGTATTATATCTGTGTTTCTTGTTTAAGCTTTTTAGCATATGGATGACATACATACATCTTTCAGGATCTTTAAATACCATATTTTTCAGAGTATAAGATGGACCGGAGTATAAGATGCAGCTTAGGTTTTGGGGAGGAAAATAGGAAAAAAAAAATCTGCCTACCAGGTATTCATCTGGCTAGTGTCCTTATTCTGGTCAGCTTCAGCATATTAGTTTGTTGGTTTTATCCCCTGCTTGGGGATAAAAAACAGCTTCTAAAGCACAGCTGAGAGGGAGCAGCAATGAGAAAAGCAGGCAAAGCATGGAGATCACTTCACTCGCTAGCGCCTTGTTAGGGCTGAAAAAAAGCTTCTAAAGCACAACTGAGAGTCAGAGCAGGCAAAGTGTGGGGAAGATCGCTAGCGCCTCGTTAGGCCTGAATAAAAGCTTCGAAAAAGCTACATTCAGAGTATAAAATGCACCCAAATTTTCAGCCTCTTTTAGGGGGGAAAAGTGTGTCTTACACTCCGAAAAATACGGGTAGATGTGCACACCAGTCTACTCTCCATAACTGTTACGTGGGTTACATGTGATTGCATCTAACTGCTATATGCACTGACAAATGTTTGGTCTGAGCAATTGCAGAGTACGTAATAATTCTAGCTAAATTATATAATTACTTACTGGGGTACGATATGACAGAGGAAGTAGTTAAAGAACCAATGTTAGCATGGGCCAAAAATATCAGACAGAATATAAATTTGAACAAATGGGATTCAATATGGAATAATAATCTTAAAATGACAAAGGCGACGGCTTACAAGGAAAACCAATACAAGCTGTTTTATAGATGGCATATGGCCCCAGCTAGGATAGCGAAGATTTACCCCAATTCGAGCCCTAAATGTTGGAAATGTGACCATCAGCAGGGTACTTTCTATCACTGCTGGTGGACTTGTAATCAGGCACAAAAATTCTGGAGGATGACATGGATGTGGATTAGAGAAATAATAAAAGAAAATTTTGATTTTGAACCAAAAGCCTTCCTCCTGGGAATTTTGAAAATTGAATATGCAAAAACGAAAAAGTACTTAATTATACATATTCTGACAGCCGCTAGAATTTCCTTTGCCCAGTATTGGAAAGAAAAACAAATATCACCTCAAGAACATGTTATTGGGAAAATACTGGAGTTCGCTGAAATGAACAAATTGACTTCAGAAATTAATGACAGAGAAGATTCGGAATTTTATAGCGTGTGGGACATGTGGTATGAATGGATGGGGAAAAGAAATAAAGAAGGAAATAGAGTATAGACATTAAGTATTAATTAATCAACAAAATCCATGGAGAAATGAACAATATTACATTTAGTCTTAGAGATTTGAGCACTATTATCTTTAAACGTTTTGAAATTAAATTTAGCTTTAAGAAACAATATCAAATAAAAGACAAGTAATAATGCATGTAGATGTATATATGTATATATTTGCACCAATGAACCAAAAATGTATTGAATGTATCATTATATGTTATAATAAAAATCTTTAAAAAAAAATAAAAAAGAGAAAAGCAGGCAAAGCATGGAGATCACTTCACTTGCTAGCGCCTTGTTAGGGCTGAAAAAAAAGCTTCTAAAGCACAACTGAGAGTCGGAGCAGGCAAAGTGTGGGGAAGATCGCTAGCGCCTAGTTAGGCCTGAAAAAAAGCTTCGAAAAAGCTATATTCAGAGTATAAAATGCACCCAAATTTTCAGCCTCTTTTAGGGGGGAAAAGTGTGTCTTACACTCCGAAAAATACGGGTAGATGTGCACACCAGTCTACTCTCCATAACTGTTACGTGGGTTACATGTGATTGCATCTAGCTGCTATATGCACTGACAAATGTTTGGACTGAGCTGCATGAACAATTGCAGAGTTTGGCCAGCTGAAATTATTTGTTCTATGTCAGATCTGTTCTAAATGTACAAATTCCTGTTTGGTCTTGCTGTAATCAATATACACCTGTACGTTTCCAGCATGCACAATTGGATTAAAGATGCTTTTCCAGGTCATCCCTCTATACACCTGAAGACATAGGTTTGGCAGGCATCGTTTTCCATAAATTTGCTGAATTGGTTCATTATTTATGCCTTAGCTTCAAATGTTAGAGAGGCTTGAATTATTCTGGAATGAAGAATATATAACCCAGTCTAAGCAAACTGTGAAGGACATTGTTGCACATATTATATTGATTTGAGCTTAAATTTAGTCCCAGGCTTCTGAGTTCTAAATAAAATAGTCACGATAGTCTAACAATGGGCACTAGTAGCTCATGAGCTACTTTGATACTGATTATTTAGTTCA
This sequence comes from Pituophis catenifer annectens, assembly GCF_029215685.1. Taxonomy (NCBI): domain Eukaryota; kingdom Metazoa; phylum Chordata; class Lepidosauria; order Squamata; family Colubridae; genus Pituophis; species Pituophis catenifer. The sequence continues at coordinate 258,827,193 of NW_027256881.1, read as the reverse complement.
GACTCATGCATTTTGGGTGGTATATATTTTCTTATATTTTTAGTTTCTTAGGACACAACTGAAGTTAAATGGCCTTCAACATTAGATATATGAAAGAAACATTCAGTGAAAAAAAAAATAGCTAACAGGTTTTGCCATCTAAATAAATAGCGATCTGGGAGACCTTGATTAGAAAGTGGAATAACTGGAATATCTGGCAACAAATTAATCTTGTACTTTTCCACAGAAAATATGAATACAAATATATTTTTTTCTAACAGCCTTCTCTTTGCAGCAAATATATTAATAGGATCCCATTTAGAAACAAGCCTTGTAAAAAGAACAATTTATATAGAGAAATAACTTAAAGGATGCTGGGATTAATAGGCTAAGAAAACAGTGAATACCTCTACTTCCTTGAAGAATCAATTGATGGAACAATTTTGAAATGACTTCAGCAATCCCTGAAATGAATCAGCTTCTATCTACTTACAGCAGAGATGGGCAACCTTTGGATGACTGGAAACCATACTTTATTTTTTATTACTTTTTAAAGCCAAAGTCTGCATTGAAAAGTGGGCAGGATTTCACTGCTTTTTTTTTTAATTGATAGATGTGCTAACCTTTATACATTTATTTTATTTGTTTTTTTAAAAATAATTATAGAACATAGAATCATAGGGCTGAAAGGCACCTGAGAGTTCTTTAAGTCCAACCCCCTATTCAAAGCATAATACCTTATACCCATGATGGCAAACCTATGGTATGCGTGCCCAAAATGGCACACAGAGCCATGTCACCTGGCACGTGCGGTGTCACCTGTTTCTCTTCTGGGTTTCTGGCATGCATGCGCACGTGACGACCAGCTGCCCTTTTTGCATGTGGCAGTTCTGGAAACTAGAAGAGCTGGTCTTCTGTTTTCCTGTGCGAGCATGCGTGCTGGCCAGCTGATAGTTGCACACGCATGTGCACCAGAAACCCAGAAAAGTAGCTGGCTGAAACCGGAAGTTCAGTAGCTGAAACTGGAAGTTCATTTTCGGGTGCGCACATGCGCCCTGGTTGCTCCTCTTCCAGGTTGCGGCCCAGACATGTGGGTGCCAAAAAGGTTCGGCATCACTGCCTTATACCATCCCAATCAAATAGTTGTTCAATCTATTTATTAAGGGAGTCTTGTTTGGGCACACAACCACTATATATGGATTTAGCAAAAGATAGGACATTTCCTGTCCAGAGATTGTCCACATCTAATTGAAATTGCTTGAGGTTAGCAACATTGGAATGAAAGAGGAAGCATTAATATGGGAAGAAATGAACCTTGATGAAAAGCATAAGAATATTAGGATAATTGTATTGTATTGTAATTGTTATAAAAGATCAGCAGTGATTTTGAATAGTAGAATTTGTGTTAATGTTGTTATGTTATAGCTTTGTAGTATAAAAGAGAACAATAGTTTAAGGCAATTATCAAAAGTGCACAATCCTGTGTTGCTAATCACTAGCCAGAATCAAGATCAGTGACTCAACATTCATCTTAGAACTACAATGAATTTCTAGTTCAAGTTTTGAAAACAGACAAATTTCAAACTCAACTATTTTGAATATACTTTTTCTTCTTCATTCAAACTTCCTTTAAATGGATGATTAGGACTGATTTCAATGACTTTTAGACCAGTCAATAAAAACATACAGCAATCACATGTGACAGTGCTTTCAACTTTTTTCCTGAAAATATAGTCTTGGTAATAGTTTATCATTTATTTTCAGCAGCTCTGTGTTGAAGCTAATGATACAGAAAACCATTTGGAGGTAATTTGTGACATAAAAAAATGTAGTATCTACTCTTCTGCTTCATATATTACTAAAACACATCTTCACATTTAATAAAGTGATACCTTATGATAATCAATTTGAAAATTCTGTACTGACATTTGAAGACACTATTGAGCTGGTTTTGCTTCTTTAAAAACCGGATAGAATTGCTTTAAAAAGTGGAATATTTTTTGAGGAGGCCTTAGAAAACTTCTTGCTAAAAATCCTTAATGATAAATGGATATTTAATGTTCATACTGTTTTTACAATATCCACATTTTCACAGCCAACTCCCACAAAATGGTTGCCCTACACATTCTGTTCAAAACTCAGGATTTCAAAGATTCATAGCATCAAAATCAGGAGTCAATGCCAGAACTCAATATATTCTTTATCAGTTTCAAATCTTCCTGGAGATCCAATCCTAGGATGCATAAAAGTTTTTTGGATATTTGTCCTGTAATGAGATCTTAACTCTTTTGTGGTTTTGGATTATTTACTAGTGACAATGCATGAATGAACATAGAATCTAGAGAAAATCTAGAATCTAGGGAAAGAAATTAGAAGAGATCAGTAAATATGGACAAAGAAAAGAATGCAGAATAACAGTGGAATATATATTATGTTGTCTTGGTGAATCATGAACCTTATTTAAAAATAATGGAAATTACTCAAGTGACCAAGTCCTATCAACATTAGAGTGACAAGCATCAGTTGCCCATTTCTTGTCAAGATTTGGAAACTCATTTTACAGGACAAATGAGTCATCTGTGTTAGAAATCAGGACTCAGGCTATTTCCAATATGGAAACCTTCTTGAATTTTGACACCCCAAAAAGTGCTTCATCCATCTGTGGTTGAGGCTGTTGAAGATAGTCATGTTATTCCTTATTCTTAGTTCTATCTATTGTTTCTAATCTACAGTGATAGGGTTGGCTACTCAGTATTAGCATCACAAAAGTTCAAGATATGTACTGTGATGGTATTGACTTTAAGGTATAATGTAAGGTCTCACAGTCTGGAGTACCCAGATAAGAACAGACAAGAGTAATACAGGGACATTGGACATATGGTGACTATGAAGAGGCAAAAGTGTTTGAATTATTGATTTATCATCCTCATCATCCTCATCATCGAAGCATACCCCTGAAAACCCAGTGAAATAGTACCCATCACTAGACCTATCACACAACTCTCACTTGACCTGACCCTCCCATCACAAGACCTACTGACCACACAAAGCCCTTATAAGGAGAAGAATACCAACACTGACATTCTCTAAATTCTGCTGAAGATGTTACCTATCCTGGTAATGAAACATTCAGAAACCAACCCACAAGCTTGGAGAACAAACCTTCACCCTCACCAATGAAATACTCTCCAGAATTTACACAAACCAGATAGTGCCACTGACTATGTAACTAGAGAGTAGTAAAGAACAGGTTAAAGCAAGTGGTTTTTCTCTTCCACTGACTGATCTTGATTTCTTCATCCTCATTCGTTTGGCCTGCAATGGTCAGTAAAAATGAGCCATATTGGGAATTGTATAAATTTGATTGTTGATTGCCAGAAATTAACGTAGAATGTATTTATGAAAAATAGGGTTTTCCAAGCATATTAGTGTCAACCCTGAGGAGCAGACCAGATAGGAAACACAACCAAGTGAGCTAATTCTATTTTACTGTAAATCTGCAGTGGCAGAACCTTGCAAGTGTGAAAGTTCATTTCTTTTCCCCATCTCCTTTACATCCCAAGAAACTAGAGATAGTTTTTCTGAGTCTCTTGTCCTATCCATTATCAAACTGCAGGCTATGCTATTTCTTATTTCACTGTTCCCTTAGCCGTATCTCTTTTCCCCAGTCTACTAGGTCATTTCCACATATATTAATATACTGTAGTTTCCACATTTCTTGGTTCTTTAAAGGTCTAAAGTCTTGGAGGATGCTTAGAAATATGTACACTCTCTTTGAAAGAGGGCAAAAATAAGTCCAAAAGACATCCTGGGGGTAGAGAGAGTTTCAGGTAGATAACACAGTGATGAATTAGTGCTCTTTATATGTTTCTGTTCTCTATGTCAGCTTTTTTGTAATAGACATTGTATAACGGTACTCAGAACATGTTTTCCCAATTCCAAAAGTGCCCATCATCCTATAATGGCTGGGGATTTATGTCTATTTAAACATAAATCCCATTGAGTTCAAGTGCAAGTGGGTGTACATTTGCAATTTGAATTGTATGTTCATCACTAAAGCATTTATTTTTAAGTCTGTGCTAATCTTATTTATTTATTTATTGGTTCGATTTATATGCCGCCCTTCTCTGGAGACTCAGGGTGGCTTACAATGCGTTAAGCAATAGCCTTCATACTGTTGTATTTGCCTGCTTAGTAGGGCTTTTGCCCCCCCCAAAGCGGTGTTCTTTTTTATACAATTGCCCCTACAATCCGGGTCCTCATTTTACCTACCTCGGAAGGATGGAAGGCTGAGTCAACCTTGAGCCTGGTGAGAATTGAACTCGCAGTAATTGCAGGCAGCTGGCAACTAAGGACTACTTAGCAGCACTTTAGTCTGCTGCACCACCAAGGCCCATTTAATCTTGTCTGTATTAATTTAAATAAAATACAAAATATACAGAATCTATTTTTATTAGATCCTAAGGTCTAAAATTGCTGCAAATGTAATATTGACATCAGGCAGAATGAAGCTTGCTCAATCTGACAAAAATATGAAAGAGTTGTTTTGATAAACTGCACCATTATTTTACCAGATAATTTAAATGTCATATTTTACCTTCATTATTGTTGACAGAAAGTATGTGGATGAGGGAATACATTATAGTTTTTCATGTGAAATTCTGCTGGTTTTTTTAGAAGTTGAGAGAAAGCACAGATTCTTATGAATTCTAAAATATTGAATGCAGCCTTGCTAATTTCAGCTATGGAATATGATGACAAGTTTGTTAAACATCCTTCATAAAGAAAGCAGTACCTTGTATCATGTATTACATACAGACAAACATTGTATATATTATTTTGCAATATTTCCAGGCATATATACTGTATGATTTTGGCACAGACTTCAAACTAATACTAAAGTGTCACTAGTTGGCAGAAACCCATTTTGTATTCCTAATTTATAATATTATAGATGACATGGGCCTGCTTATAGAAACATCTTTAGCCTAAAAGTATCCGTTAATTTTAAGAGAATGAAAGAAGACAGTGAGAGGAGCAGGTAAAGACAAAAGTTTTCCTGTGCAGTACCAAATCCTGCTATTCTGACTTTAGGGGATAGTGCTCATTTCCATTTTTTAGCCAAGGGAGCCAGAGTTGTCCGGAGACATTTCTGTGGTCAGGTGACAGCATGACTATATGCTGAGGCACATGGAATGTTGTTACCTTCCCATACCTATTTTGTCTATTCACATTTGCATGCTTTCAAACTTGCCCCAGCATTCAGATCTGAAAGCTGACAAGCTCAGGGTCTTTGAGCCATCACACCCTCTTTATAGTTATTATTTATTTTATATGCAGGTTGCAAAGGAGCAACCTGCATATAAAATAAAAAAACATTAAAAAAAAGAATTAAAATTGTGATTTCATAAAAGAAAATATTCAGTATTTCTTTGAATATTTCAATACAATACAGATTGCAATACTGGTATTACCAATGCTTGTTGATAGAAGGTATCTAACTGATTAATGTAGTGAACATGGGGAAATTTCATTTTATGATATCCAAACACTAAAAGAATGTTTTCTGATCTGTCCATCCAGGTAAAGGGTAGAGAAAAACCTGGGAAACTCTAATGCAGAGGAGGGTGGGCTTTCCCCTCTTAGGTTTATTTATTTAGGGCAGGCCTCTCAAACTGGCAGCCCATGGGTCAAATGTGTTACATGCCCACCCCAGCTCCACAAAGGCAAAAAATGTTGCGATACGTCATGATATATCACGTGAGGCAATCGAGTTTGACACCTGTGATTTAGGGTATGGCGATGTTACATTAACCAGGAGACTACAATGCTAATACAGAGTGGTAATTTGACTGCATAATATTGCTAGCCCTGTTTGGTTCATACTTCTGTGCTTCCCAAGGTATGCCATGGGAGGGTGGGGAGATAGCTCAGCACCAGAAAGAAAGACAAGTGGCTTTCCTGCAGGGCCCTTTCCCTCCACCGAAGCTGCCTTCCAAACAGGCATCACAACCAGGAAGGTCCAGTACCAGCAGGATTTGTCTGCATGAAGCTCTGGCCTAAATAAGGGAAATTCTTCTGCATGTTGGAAGTGTGAGGTGGCTCCAGGGAACTTCTATCATATGTGGTGGGAATGCCCAAAGGCAAAAAAATATTGGAATCTGATAAAGAGTTGGTTGGAAGAAATTTTGTATTCCTAATTGTTAATAAACATAGAAGTCAAACTGAAATATTTCCTTTTGAGAATGACAGAGGGCAAATACAAGAAAAACATAAATTATCTATTCCTGCATATACTCACAGTGACATGGATAGGCTTTGCACAGAAGTGGAAAGAGAAAGATACCCCAACTGAAGAGGAAATACTACTAATAATTTTCAACTGCGCAGAAATGGATAGACTCACCTTGGAACTCAAGGATAAAAGCGAAACATTGTACTATAAAATCTGGGCAAAATTCTATGAATGGTTAGATAAAAGGAGGATAGCTGAGACAAATGTGTAGTGTTAGACTAGAATCAGATACGTTATTATAGATAAATATGTATGTGAATTGTATAGATAGGTACATGTAGGTATAGATATGTATAATTGTATAGGAATAAGGTATAAATTATTATTATTATACTATGTTTAAATAACGTATAAGGTCTAAGGAATATATTATTATATTATCATTAGTATATTATGTATTAGTTTAAAGTGTTGGAAGATGCTTGGGACCAGTGATGTCATATCTATGTCCAATGTTTTTAATTTTCAACTACTAATAAAAAACTTTTTTAAAAATGAAGCTCTGGCTTGTCTTACTTCCGAAGTGGTACCTATTTATCTGCTCACATATACAAATGCTTTCGAACTGCTAGGTGGGCAGAAGATGAGGCAAGTGACAGGAACCGCCAGAGCAAAGACCATAAGCTACTAAACCACTGCACCCCTCCTCTAGGTGCGTTTTTTTAAAAAGGAAGGAAGTCTCCATTTCATCCTTGTCTTTTGGGAATTGTGTTTTCTCCTCTCTAGCCTGTTTTGAATAGGAAGTCCTGATAGATCTAATGGACTGAATGATGCATATAGTCAGTGAAAGTCTTAAAGCATCAACATCATTTTCTTGTAGGTACAGAAACCTAAAGCAAGAGAAGCTGACTTTAATGTTAACAAAGAGTAGCTATGCTTTTGCTCATATGAAGTCCAAAGCCCTCCTTCCATATCATTTTCAAAGCATGTACAGCCCTAATGGTTGCTGTGTGAGTTGAGTCACTCCAGTATATTGCTTTATTGACCTGTAACATACTAGTATAGTAGCTATCTCTGAAGGAAAAAAACATCAGGAGCCTGCATGGTGAGCTTTGAGATTTATCCCAAGAAATAATCATAGCTTTGTAAGTATGCATTGCAAGGACAGTTGCATTGTGCCGTCTTTGAATTTGTTTCGAGATCCTTTCATGATGATCCATGTGCAACTAGGAGTTCTACTTTGGGGCATGGAAGCCTGGCATGGTCCATTGTCCAAATTCATAATTTCAAGAATGCAGTACAGTGCTCTTTAGATATTTGTCTGAGATACACTGAGACTTATTTCATGCATTTGGATCTATTTTAGATCCAATTTTAGAGGAAGGATAACTGGTTCTCCTCCTCCTCTTCACTGTCTCCTATTGATCTTATACAGTGGTGGGTTTCAAAAAATTTTACTATCGGTTCTGTGGGTGTGGCTTAGTGGGCATGGCATGGCTTAGTGGGTGTGGCTTGGTGGGCGTGGCAGGGGAAGGATACTGTAAAATCTCCTTTCCCACCCCATTCCGGGGGAAGGATACTGCAAAATCCCCATTTCCTCCTGATCAGCTGGGACTTGGGAGGAAGAGAATAGATGGGGGCTGGGCCAGTCAGAATTTTTACTACCGGTTCTCCAAATTACTCAAAATTTCCGCTACCAGTTCTCCACAACTGGTCAGAACCTGCTGAAACCCACCTCTGATCTTATAGTTAGACTAATTTTTCAATATATTGGATATGCTGAATATACTGCAGTATATTGAAAGCATTACATTATTTTGAAACACTGAAAGGTTCCTAAATTATATACTGTATATTTACATGCAGCATGATTTATAGAGCTGTTCCATATCTCCATCTCCTATTACTTTGAAATGTACAGCAATAGGAAGTTGCCTTTTAAAATTAGGTCACTTCTTTAGGGGTCTGATTATAGGTGTATAACTTTAGGCTGTCATGTTGAAGAGACTGGCCTACATTTTGAAGGACAGACAGAAAAACATTTCTAAAAATAGCTGTTCCCTTTCTTATTTAACCTTTCTCTCTCTGCTTTCTGTTAGAAATCAGTAATTTTATCAATGCAGAAAGACTCAAATAAAAATCTTTAAAAAATCAGTTCCTCATTCATATATATATGAATGCACTGACTTTCTAGAATAGTATTTGCATGATACATTGCCAGATAGCAAATACCAATAAGTTTTCCACCTGTGCAGTTTGGAATATAACTTGCTGGGGACATAATGTTTCTAAAACTCTACAGCGAAAGGATAGATTATATAACCCATTAAATTTGTTATCCTATTAATTTACGGGAGATAGTACATACTTGCTTACCTTTTTCAATTACATTTATTAACATGTATACTGTTTATAAAAAAAACATGTACTTTTTCATACATGTAGTCATAAAAACATGAAATCTGAGAATGTAATACTTGGGAGAGATCTTGGAAATTATGTCATCCAGCACAAATATCCAACATTCTAGGAAAATGGCTATCCATCCTCTGCTTAAAGCAGAGTTCACCACCTCCCAAAGGAGTCTGTTCCATCATTGAAAAAATGTTATCTGATGTCCAGTTGAAAACTTTAACATATGTGAACTTAAGCTTCCATGCTGGATGGGGAATTCTAGGAGTAGAAGTCCACATATCTTAAACTTGCCAAGATTGAGAAACAGTGGTCTAAATAATTGTTCTTCAGATTTTTGACGATATTTGTCAAGTTGCCTACAGTTTTCTTTTCTTTAAGCTAAACACACCTACAGTGGTCTCTCCAACTTTTGTCTTACATAACTGTTGCTATCTTGATTGCTATCCTCTGGACATTCACCAATTTGTTAATGTCCTACTAAAATATATAGTGACTGGAACTAGATGTGGTGTGGTTTGATTAACGCAGAACAAAAACAGAGTCTTCCCTGGACCTTAATCTTCAGTTAATGCTGCCTAAGGTTACATTTGCTTGTTCCTTCATTTGGGGGTGGGTGAGCAGAAGAAATAAGTAATTCCCAAGAAATAAACTATGTTCATGGAATGACCATCTCTTTGTTTTTTCAAAACCCCACTGTCTTTGAAATCTTGCCCCACTACCTCACCAATACACCCAAATATCCTCACTGACTTCACTGGGCACATGATATGTTATATCCAGTGAAATGTTTGCCTGCTCTGTCCATTCACATATATTCAAATTTGCACAAGTCTATAGCGGGCAGTAACTCCATGCTTTTTAAGGTCTATCTTTAGCAGTGTTAATAAACCATTTTATGCTTCAATGTAATATAGTATGTAAAGAGAATACACCTGGGAAGGGAAGGATCAGCTTATTTTTCTTAGCATCCCCTTCTTCATTCTTATATATGCACTTGATATAAAGTAATATCAGATATATAGTTGATAAACTATATCTCTAAATTATACTTTAGTCTTGTAGCTGGAAATGAATCATGTCTAAAATCAACAGGATACAAAATGAAATTTTACTGGAAAAAGGTTTGCAACAGAAAACTTCTGTTGTGAATTCCTTTCTTATTTAGACATTAAACCTACACTGCCTATAGCCTACGGGCTTAGTTGCCTATCTCAGATCCAAAATCCAGAAGAAAATAATTTATGCTGTAGAAAACTTGGCCCTGCTTTTTTTTTGAAATCTCTCTGAGCATGTGCTCATGTCTCATTTTGTGCCCTCAGTAGACAAGCAATGGAGGAGGATGAGGGAGTTACAGCATCAAATACAACTTTGAAAATTCTCTGTTTTTTAATGGCAGTGCTATTCCAAATTATTAAAGAACAACTCGCATGTCTGGGATATGCAAGCTCAGTCTCAATGTTCACTGTCGCAGTTAATCAAACTGATATTTGCCAAAATATCTTTGCTGAAATTGTCAGTTGTGAAGACTCATCAAGACAAGTGAGTCTGCTGTTTGCAGAGCAACAGATTCACAGTGGCAGCTTGAGTTCTGAAAAAGAGTGAAACTTGAAGATAGTTCCAGTGGACATGATATCACTCTGGCAAAATGAAGATTTGAACAGGGAATGAAAACTACAGTCAGATCTGTGAAAATTCTGTGGTTCCATACAAGTGAAAGAAAAACCACAAGTCTGAGACTTACTTTTCTGAAAATCTAACTCTCACATAAAACAACATGGTAACTACCTTTGTGCAAGGCTTTGGATTTTATTTAAAAGAGGTTTTGGAGCATGAGGAGACACAACATAGCACCTGTTTGCAGCTCAGCTGCATCTTTTTGTAGAATCATGTTGCAAATCTGGAAAACTGCTGTGTGACCCTAGGAAAAGATGCAACTGTTTTAAGGATTTAAACACCATGCACACAATCCAAAATAGGTGCTGGGCTTAGGCAGATGCCAGGAGTTGAGACTCATTCAATGGCACATGTGCACGCACACACATACCGGTAAGCATAAGCTTACCGTGTGAAGGAAAACTGATATTTGTTTGCCCAAAGTTTGACTAATGGTGGATTAAACATGACATGATGGTCCCTTAAGATGTGCTGCTTCTTTTGAAGTTGCTAGCTTGCTAACACTTCTTCCTAGTCTCATCTAGCCACTTTCCAGCTGTTCGATGTAAGTATCTGAAATGCTACAATAAATAACTGTGTTTTTGTAGCTGGTCAGCATTTCCATTCAGTAGAGATGTACCGATAGCTGAGTACATACTGGAATAGTCAGATAATTGTTCTGGTATACATCTATATAAACCAATTTTGTCGTTAAATTGGCTACTGCACTATTTACACGTTGGAAATTCTACTGGGTAATTTAAATGTACTCTATCATTTATAACTTGGAAGAGGAGAGCTAAAAAGCCAGTTCTGGTAAAACTAATCCATATAATTTGTGTATACCATGTCTTCCCTGATGGTAGTACCAGGCTTGGCTTGAGGAATGTAGACCAGTTTAGATCTCCTGATCTCAGTGATTTGACTTGAAGGCTGAGCTCAGCAAAGAAACTGGTTACTACTTTCTTGCTCAGACAAAAGCAGGCATCTTTAAATTGGACATGGTCAATCAAGAAAATATATTTCTAATGAAATTACATTGCACCCCTTTATTTATTTCTGTGCATGAAGAAAAGCCTTGAGTTTCAATCACAGTCCAAGTCACCAAATCAGGTCAGCAAACAGAGCCTGAATCCAGTCCTGCTCTATATTTGTAATGTACCAAAATAAATCACATACTGTACTATCTGGTCCATAATACAAACAAACCTCCCAGAGTCCCAAAATTAAGGTAAGAGTTAATGAAAGACAAACATTCCCAATGACTCCTTTCCTATATAGTACCTATGGTGGGTTGCCCCTGGTTTGGACTGGTTCTATAGAACTGGTAGTAAAACCGGCAGGAGACTCCGCTCACTGACCCCGATGTCATCAGAATTCTGCGCATGTGCGCGGCCCCACTGCGAACCGGTAGTAAAGGTAAGTAGAACCCACCCCTGTATAGTACAATATATAGGAAAGTACAAAACTTCAGTCCTATAAGTTAATTACAGCTGCACTGGAAAGGGAAGAAAAAGGACTGTTCCATTTAATAAATTTAGAAACAGCTGGTTAGTTTTACCCATTACTTTTGTGCAGAACATCAGTTGAGCTCATGCAACTATGTCTTTTTTTTTTTTTTAAAAAAAGCTGTCCTTCCTGTGCTACCTGATAGCTACTAATTGCAGTGACTACATTTCTGAATTGCAAATTTTCTGCACTGATAAAAACTTTGATTGCCTGTCAACTACACATAAGGAAAAGATCACCAGTGCTAAATGAGGTGTTCCACGCTTGGATAATAATGCCTAATGAATTATTCAGAAAAGAATGCTTGAATGAAGCAAACAATTTGAAGGGTTACTAGCAGCCGTAACAGTTCAACAGCCAAAAGAACAAAAGTATCATCCTGAAAATTACACTAATGATTAAAAAATGCGTATTAATTTTACATTTGGAGAAAAAAGAAATGCCAATCTGATTTTAAAGGTTAATCATTATTTTTTTTCCCCAAGTAATGCTCTAATATCTGGGGAAAAAACATTTATCAACATTTTGGGATATATAATATTTTGATATAATATATTCATATCATTTTATACACATTAAAAGAAAAGAGGAAAAATAAACTCAAGGGAAGGAAAAGAACGTAAAGTAGTGAATGCACTTGTGCATATTAAAAAATCAATGAAAGATATTTTGCAATCTTCAAGAAAAGCTTGGTGTTGACCCTAAATGTCTATAAATAGGCCAAGGCCTGCATCAAAATCTCTGAAAATCTTTCCTCTTAATGTAGTAATTTCAGTGTTACCAGGATTCGGCCTTTTTGTGTCATCTCTCAACTATATTCTTGAAAGACTGGCAGGGCAGAGGTAAATCATATTTTATGTGATATAAACATATTTATATCACTGCCTTAATTAGTCACTCATTTAAAGGAAGCTTTTGAATCTAGCTCTTTAAAATGTAGATGGAACTACTGACTGTAATGGCAAGCTGCTGGTAAAAAATAATAAAATAAGAAAGGAAAGAATGATTTAAATTTCACAAATGTCCAATGCTGACACATTTACAGCTTTCATAAAACATACATTTCTCCCATCCAAAGTGTTAATTTGTTTTGACAAATGTTTCTGAGTTGCCAAATAACTGAGAAGAAAAGGCCAATGGAATGTCTTGTCAATGATTTTAATTAAAAATGTGCTTTAAAAACATATCTCTCTTCTGTTAATTTAAAAATGGCAAAAAGTGCTAAGCTTGAAGTTTTGTAACAGACATTCTTTAAATTATAATATAATTGTAACATTCCTATGGGGTGAAAGAGGAAGTACAGGATCTGAAAACGGTATTTACATTAAAAAAAAAAAAGCTTACCATGGAGATTTTACAGCTTGGGAGATTTGGGCATTAATTGCCAATTAATGATTTAGTGCTGAATATTAAGATAATCCTTCTTATATCTGGCAGTGGCACTAGATGGTGGGCAGCAGAGGTGGGTTTCAGCAGGTTCTGACCAGTTCTGGAGAACCGGTAGCAGAAATTTTGAGTAGTTTGGAGAACTGGTAGTAAAAATTCTGACTGGCCCCACCCCCATCTATTCTCTGCCTCCCAAATCCCAGCTGATCGGGAGGAAATGGGGATTTTGCAATAACGTTCCCCTGGATTGGGAGCGAGTGGAGATTTTACAGTATCCTTCCCCTGGAGTGGGGTGGGAATGGAGATTTTACAGTATCCTTTCCCTGCCATGCCCACCAAGCCACACCCACAGAATTGGTAGTAAAAAAATTTGAAACCCACCAGATGGGCAGAAGGAATGATTTCATGAAAATATGAACGATCATCCATTGAGGTCATTGTTAATTAATCCTTTCTCTCCAGGACAACCTATCAGTATGTTTCCATTGCTGCCTTTTTGATGTCAGCAATAGAAGCTGATAATCATATTCAAGTCATAATTAAAAGAAAGAAGCAAGCTGACTAGTTGCCACTGAGAATGCTATTGAACAGTTTTAGTAGGTGTTGCAACAATGATTTTAATAGGGTTGGCATGAACTAAAAAGAGAGAATAGGCCTTTTACCTAGTATTTCTCAAACTTGGCAATTTTAAGATGTGTGGACAGCAGGTCCCAGAATTCCCTGGACAGCACGTGGCCTAAGAAATTCTGGAATTGTAATCCATACACCTTAAAGCTGCCAAGTTTGACCAAACCTCTCCTCCCCACCTTTTCAGTATTTCTTAGATTCACTTCTTTAGTTTATCCGGGTTCCAGTCTCTGCATAGAAAAAACAACAGTCTCTTAGGAGGCAAGAGTTTCTAGAAGTAAGAACTTGGAATCCAGAGACAGCAGAAGTCTGAAGTGAGCAAAAATGTGGATGTAATAAAATGTAGTTCCTAATGCAATTATTGTCAAACATTTCATCCAGTTAATCTCTTTTACTGTCAGACTATGCTATATCAGCCATTAAAAGAGGACACTGAAAATGATGGCCATGTATGGATAGGCCTCTTGGAAGGCTATCTATCTATCTATCTATCTATCTATCTATCTATCTATCTATCTATCTATCTATTATTTATTCCATCCCATTCCATTTATTACATTTGTATGCTAACTTCTCAGAGTGTCGCCCTACACCTAAGTATCTTGGTGTGATACTTGATAAGACACTGCCTGAATACTAAGGCTAAAGTCAGTATCAGGAATAACATTATCAGGAAATTGATAAATGATACATGGGGAGGGGGCCTAGCCACCCATGCTTCAAATATCAGCTCTGGCCCTGAATATTTCTGCAGCAGAGTATGCCACTCCAGTATGGAGCCATACATCCACACATGTGAAACAAGTTGACATTGCTGTCAGGGAAGCAGTACACATAGTAACAGGATACCTTAAATCCACATCAATTGAGAAAATGGATCCTCTTCTTGGTATTGCTCCATCCAGGATTAGGAGAGAAGTAGCAGCAGATGCCAAGAGAACCAAACAAGAGAATGATCCCTAGCATCTTCTGCGTGGATATGTGCATCAAACACATTGACTGAGATCTGGGAAGAGTTTTATGGCAAGAACAAATATTCTTAAAGGCATGCAGGAACAAAACCAAATTAGAAGTTGGAGGAAAGAATTTATGGAACAAAGAATAATCCCAAAAGAAAACATGGTTGAGGGATCTGATCTCCCCTATGTTGCTTGGAGGACATTGAGGGTGGGAGTGCCTAAATGTAAGACCAATAAGCTCAAATGGCAATTAGTGTAGGACAGTGATGGTGAACCTTTTAGGCACAGAATGCCCAAATTGGAAGGTGCGCATGTGCACATCAGAGCACCAGAAACTCGATAACCAGCTGGCCGGTGCACATGTGTGCCTTGGAAACCCAACAACCAGCTAACTGAGCTGGGGCAACGGTGTGTGTGCCCACAGAGAGGGCTCTGTGTGCCAGCTCTGGCACACGTGCCATAGTTTCGCCATCACGGGTGTAGAATAACATGCTGTGCAAATGTGGAGAGATGCAGAGTACAGTCCATTTGTTGGTCTGTTGATTACTACCAATAGAATGGACCAAATTCAATTTTTTTTGGGCCAATGATAAAGCCAATAAGAGGCATTTCGGCAGTTTAAGGTTTGAAAAAAAAGCTGTTGGGTGGTTCCGAGCTGCCTTTTACAGAACTGAGTAGCCCTCAGGCTGGACTACACACCATAAGTTGCAATCTTTTGGTGAAGGGTCTGTGGATAGGATTTTCTAAGCCATTTTAAACTTTAGTTCTAAGCACAAAACAAAAGCAGTTTCGATAGTAAATACAGATGGGCCTTGAGGCATTCCAAAATTTGTTAAAAAGTAAGGAGTGTCTCCGCAGTGAGACAGGCAGTGTTGGTTTTTCTTGACGCCCAAAAGGCCTTCGATAACCAAAATTGGAAATTTATGATTGAACAACTACAAAATATGCAAATTGGGGAAAAATTTGGGAAAATTATAGCAGAAATCTATACCAAGCAATCAGCAAGGATAATTATGAATGATGATATAACAGACAAATTTAATATAACAAAAGGAGTTAGACAAGGCTGTCCACTTTCCCCCTTACTATATATTCTATCATTGGAAACCCTGTTGAAAAAAATTAGAGAAGATCAAGGAATTGAAGGTTTAAGGATTAATAGAGAAGAATACAAAGTTCAAGCCTTTGCTGATGACTTAGTGTTTTTGACAGAAAATCCTATGGAATCTATACCTAATTTGTTTCAAAAAATAGAAGAATTTGGAGAAGTGGCTGGACTAAAAATTAATAAAAATAAATCGAAGCTAATTGTTAAAAACCTTACGGAAATCCAAACAAAAGATCTGATAGATAATATACAAATTCAAACAACAAAAAAAATAAAATATCTAGGAATCTGCTTATCCACAAGAACATCAGCAATTAAAGAAAACAATTATGATAAATTACTAGAACAAACAAAGAAAGATTTAGAAAAATGGGAAAATTTACACATTTCATTCCTAGGAAGAATTTCGGCTATCAAAATGATTACATTACCTAAATTTCTATATTTGTTTCAGGTCACCCCAATTAAAATAGATAAACCGTTTTTTGAAAAGCTGAATAAAATAACATCTAAATTTATTTGGCAAGGGAAAAGGCCACGAATAAAATTTAAACTGCTTCAGGATACAAAAGATAGAGGAGGAGCTGCACTCCCTGACTGGGAGATATACTACCAAGCAGCAGTACTATCGTGGGTCAAAGATTGGATAGAATTAAAGGACTCTAGAACTTTAACAATTGAGGGACACGAACTTCAAACTGGCTGGCACTCCTTTATGTGGGATGAGAAATACAAAACACATTCATATTTTAAAACACATACAATAAGGAACTCACTATTACAAATTTGGCTTAAAATTAAAAAACAACATTATATGAAGATACCAAATTGGCTAGCACCGGCGGAATCAATTAGACATCCAAATTTAACAGATAAGACAAAAATAATTAGATATAAAGATATAATTGACTATCAAGGCAAACTAAAGACAAAACAACAATTGGAGACAGATTTACACAGAGGAATAGACTGGTGGACTTACACTCAAATACAATCCAAATATAGAGAGCATATAAAAACATATGAAATTTACAATCAAAAACAAGAAATAGATAAAATTATATTAGATTCAGAAAATAAATTAATTAGTAGAATTTATAAATTTCTCCTACGCTATAAATTGGAAGAAGAGACAGTCAAAGAAACGATGATTAAGTGGGCTCAAAATATCAAACACACAATACCTTTGGAAAAATGGGAAAAGTTCTGGCAGGAAAACCTAAAGTTAACGAAAGCAATGGCGTACAAGGAAAACCAACTGAAAATGTTTTATCGGTGGCATATGTCTCCAACCAGATTGGCAAAAATACAACCTAAAAATAGCCCAATTTGTTGGAAGTGCAAAAAGGCACAAGAGACTTTCTATCATTTATGGTGGACATGCCCGGCAGCAAAGAAATTTTGGTCTAACATCAAAAAATGGTTGGAACAAATAACAAAAACACAGATTGAAAAAGAACCAGAAACATTTTTATTAGGAATATTTAACAAATCATACCCTAAGGATATTAAATATCTTACAATTCACATATTAACTGCTGCAAGAATAACCTACGCAAGAAATTGGAAACAAGAAAAAATACCAAGTGAAACAGAAGTAATAGGGAAAATTTTAGAATGCGCTGAAATGGATAGGTTAACCAAAGAATTACAAGAAAAAGAAGAATCAGACTATTATAAAATATGGAATAGTTGGTATAATTGGTTAAAAATTAGAAATATACAAAAAATATAGGGGATATATTACCGATTGATACATATATATGTAATAAAAATATTATTAGATTACAGAAAGGTGAAGGAATATATTATAAGTAGAATTGTAGAACGTCACTCTGAAAAAATGCTTAAGAAGAAATTATATTCTTTTTGTGTATATGTTGTATAAATGTTCGTTGTGTATATGTTACGTATGTCTTTTTTAATATTTATATTCAATAAAAACTATTTTTTTAAAAAAAAACAAAATTTGTTAAAAAGTATACTTTTTAATATGAAAGGGAATTTATAATATCACTGCAAAAATAATTATAATTAGTATAAGGTTAGCGCAATCTAAATGTAATTTAATTTATACCAATTTCTGATTTTTACCTAAATCCAATGTCTCACTTTCTGGAATTCATCTTCTGACAATCCACTGACAGGCCAAGAGTGACTCTTGACTTAGAAAAAGTTGCATATCCTGAAAGTAAATAGAATCTGATGTGATAAAAATCATATTAAAACCCATTTAATCCAAGATTTAAGCATTAATCCAAGCTTCAAGCAAGGGCAAGGAAATAAGAAGTTTTATAATCAATAAAAAGTTTAGGGATGACCTCAATGTGCTTATTGAAGTGCCATAATTTGATTTGATGAAGTGGAAGACCAGAAATTAAAAATTTGTAATACTTATAAGTGATCATCTATTGTATAAAAAATAGAGTTAAAATATGGATACATTCCTGGGCAACTCTGAACCATTATCAACTATGCAAATATTTCACCAACTAGAAACAATGAACTAGAACAAATCATATTATTATTATTATTTTTTGCTATTGATGCACTGGAGTGGAAAAACTGGAATGTAATTTAAAGTTAATATAGGAGATTTTATTCAAGAGAGTCAATTATTAGATTTTAGGACAAATGGGAGAGATTATTGTTTTAGAACTTTGGGGCCTGTTTAATTTAATTTAATTTAATTCAATTTAATTTAATTCAATTTATATGCCACCCCTCTCCGAAGATTCCGAAGACGCCTGTTTGAGTTACAGAATTAAAATCCAAGCATATATTTGAAGAGGTGATAATCTACAGAAGAAAGTGCAATAGCTTCTTCCGAATTCTCCAATGAAACAGGTGAAATGTTTCAAATGAATATTACAAATTAGAAGACAATTCTGGAACAATATCATATTTTCATATGTAGCTTGATAGACGGGTTAAAGCTAAAGTTTAAATACATAAATCTATAACTTTTACAAAGATGTATAAAACAATCAGATGTGATTTAGCATAGCTCTCACATATTTTTGCTAAATTAAATCATGTTAATTTCTGGATGAAAGTTTTACCAGTTTCTTCATAAAAAGTGTTACCTGAAGCCTTTTTTCCTTGACCTCAATTTGCTTGGATTTCCCAGTTTCATGACATTCCATATTTTAATCAGAGGCTATGGGGAATAATGTTAGCTTTTCCCAATCTGAGTTTCCAGCCTCTCTTCAGTTTAGTCTCTAAGTTTAAAGAGAGCAACATTTTTCTATCTCCAGCAGAAAAAGGTAATAACACTCCATGCGTGACCCAGTACAGACCTGCCTCCCCTGTGTATTGCTGGTCTAGTATAATAGGCTGTTCTTCCCCTTTCCTGAATTTTTCTGCTTATCTTTCTGAAAGGTAGCTATATTTACAAGAAGAGTGTATGTGTATCTCAGTTTCTTCTTGTTCCAACCCTTTTCATTCCAAATTGTGTCTTCTATTCCTCTCCAGTTCCATCACAGTGTATTTAGAACCCAAGTCTTCATATTTCCCATTGTTTTCTAGACCAGGGGTCTCCAACCTTGACAATCTTAAGACTTGGCAATTCCCAGAATTCCTCAGCCAGCAAAGCTGGGAGTTGAAGTCCACAAATCTTAAAGTTGCCAAAGTTGGAGACCCCTGGTCTAAACAAAGGGCACTTGAGATTTTTCCTTTCCCTGTTTGGAATTCCTTTCTAGAGTATTTTGAATGTATACAACTCATCTCAAGTAATTTATACTCTTATACTCTTAAATCTCATTTGACACCTGCTGACAATTTATAGCAATCCATAGGGCAAAATGCAATTGTCTCAGTACTAATCTTAGAATATTTCTTGTTTTCTTTTTGTTGCAGGATCCAATCCTTTTGTTGCACATATGTCTCATCTTTTAAAAAGGCTCTATCTTAGAATGACTTAAAATTATAAGACTATTTTATAAGTTAGTAGCTTTCTTTTGCATACTTAAGTGTAATCCTAGAGACCTTTGTCTCAGCTGAACTCCTGGTGGGTCAAGGTTGGTTTTATTACTGGCATAATCTCCTCCTATACTAATGTCAGATATAAACCATGACAAATAGCTCCCCTAATTTATTATATATAATAGGAATAGTTATTCTAATGGGAAAATTGCAAGACAAGTTAAATGAGTATAAATGCTTGGAAACGTAAAGCACTCTATGGTAAAATTATTATAGTTGTTAAGGCATTGCTTCTATATCTATACTTAGAGTGAAACTAAGGATTTCCTTGTATCTATCTAGGAATGAGCAATATGTGAATATCACTCAAAGAACTGACAATGAAAAAAATCTTACAAGTAAGATTTATTTATTTATATTCGAAACCAAAATATACCAGAAAACGTTTTTTCAGCGGTTGTTTTATTTTAGTTGAAAGATATCATTGCAACAATAATCCACCAATAATTATGCATAAAGCCAAACCATTTATATTTGTAAAAAATTATCTTACTAGATTAAGGGCAGAATGTTAAACATGCAATATATTAGGCACATGTCAATATTCACATTGACACCACAGCTTCTTATAAAAGATCAGATACACAGTATATAGCAGAGGAGTCTTTATTGAGAGAGATCAGAATCAGAATAGAGCTGGAACGGACCTTGGAGGTCTTCTTGTCCACACTCTTGCTCAAGCAAGAGATCCTATACCATTTCAAACAAGTGACTGTCCAGTCTCTTCTTCAAAACCTCCACAACTTCTGAAGGCAAAGCTGTTCCACTAGGTAATTGTCCTCACTGTTAGGAAGTTTCTCCTCAATTCTAGGTTGCTTCTCTCCTTGATTAGTTTCCATCCATTGTTTCTTATTCTTCCCTCTGGTGCTTTGGAAAATAAATTGACCCCCTCCTCTTTGTAATGATAAAGAAGCTGAGAAAAAGTAAGATTTGATTCAGTTTTTCAATTGTAATGACAAGACAAATATGGTCTCTCCTCTCAACTGCATCGTCTTCTGCTATTCACTTTCCACATGCCCCAATGAAAGAATGAAAGAAAATAGTATAAGTAAAACTTGTTTTTAAACTGTAGACACAAATAGTGAGCTTACAAAATCCCTAAAAACCTCTTGTTTGAAATATGGAGATTTCATTGTAAATAAATAAGGATATGATGCCATAGCACCATCAGTAAATTAGTAGGTTTCCAGAAGAGGCTGAATGTAGAAATATGGAAGAATGAAAACATTTCTAACTACATTTTCTCTGTGTGTGTCTTCATGCCACAGTCATGTAAATCAATATCCATTTGTTTGAGAGTCCAAATTTTTGAAAGAGATCATCTAGTTCATGTAAATGTTTGTAGTTATGAACAGGTGGTAAAAGAATCTGTGTTATGATGTCATTTTTTTCTGGCCTTTCATGATTTAAATATCTTTTTTTAAAAAATTGTGCAATTTTATACTTGCCATACTGAGTGCAATGACCATTATTTCACCTTTTCTGTGCAATACATTTAAATTGTAGTAAGCCAGCTTCATTACAGAACTGACCTACATTGTGATAGTTTTGCTAATTATTCTGGGTGTCACTTACAGAAATGTGCAATAGAAGTACTTGTATGGACAGTATCTTTTATCAAAATGATGGAAATCGCAATTTGAAAATTATTCTTCTCTAGTCCTCACTGCATTCCTCTTTTAGTTTACCAGGGAGATTATAATTTTTAATCAGTTTTCTAGGTAAAAATGTCATCTTTATTGTAACAAGCAATGAATCAGCTTGCTGATGTTTAGGTATTCGTTAAAGTTAGCTGGTCATTATTGGTTTTCCAAAACATTTCCAGGTGGCTTCAGATTAAGCTTTCTGATTTTTGATACATACAGTGTTTGCCCCAAATGAATTTCTGAGATCATAGTTCTTTTGCAGTAGCGGTTGGAAACAACAGAATGCTTGCCTGTTATTTCCTTTTTGCATTAAATATTGATGCTAAATGGAAGGGAGATAAGAGAAATAAAAGCAAGTCAATGCTTTCAAGAGGTAATCCTGCTTTGGGATTCCCATTGTGGAATTTAAAGTTATCATCATTTTTAAACTTTGAAAGCCGAAACTATCTGTAGTAGTTCTTTTCAAACTTGAGAACATCAAAATATGTGGACTGCAACCGGCTGGCTGAGAATTCTGGGAGTTGAAGTTCACACAACTTAAAGTTCCCAAGTTTAGAAAAACACTGATCTGAAGCATCATCATCATTATCATCATCAAGAGAAAGTATTACAAAGCAGACTGACTATCTTTTTGGAAGAATGATCAGCTATTATTAGCTTACAGATTCAAGGATGGAAGGATGGAAGGATGGAAGTCAACCTTGAGCCGGTCAGAATTGAACTGCTAGCAATCCACAGAATTATTCTGCAGTACTGCATTCTAACCACTGTGCCACCATGGCTGGGAGTAGAGAAACAAACAAACATAGAAAGAACAATTATCCCCACTTTTAACTATATGTAATAATTTAATAATGCTGGTTTAACGTTTAGTATTGCAAGAGTCCTTACTTTTATTGAACAGCTGAAATAATCATATATACATACTAGATTCCATCAATGTGACCTTGCCCGGAAATGCAGTTAGTAGTTCAATGTCTTAAGCTGGTCCTCATTATATTCTACTGAAACAAATTTGGTAGACCATATCAGGTATTCCTTTGATATGTGTGAATATTATAATGTATAAGGGATGTCAGAATTGGCCTAAGAAATGGGCAAGCAAGGCCCTTGCAATTAGGTGAAATTTAGGGGCACCAGGAACAATTTACTTCTCTGGGGTTCATTGAGTGTAAAAGCTTGAGAAATAATATTAATGATTGTTGATGCTTTTCTGCCTGCCAGCAGTCTTAAACTCTAATCGCCATTTTTTTTTTTTTTTGCCTACTGTGGTTGTAATAAATTGTGCAATATTTTTGTTCTGATTATCATTTGGGTCTATACATTCACACAGGTAACTGTAAAACATTGATCAGTAGCTCTAATCCATTTGGTGGGGGTGGGGGAAAGTGCAACACAGCCAAAATAAATGGATGTAATTGATTGGTGTGAGATGAAAGCTTTGGAGGGCAAAGAAGAAATGAGCTGTAGCAATGAATTTGTTTAGTCTTCAAAAACTGAGAATTTATTTGAATGCTAAAAATAATACAATTCATTTATAGCTTTCATGCACAAGAAACCCTACAAATGCTACAAAATATATTCCTAATAAAAAGAATAGTATAAATCAGAGAGAAGTACAAAGGATTCTCTCTCACAAAAACAGTATTTTTGTGAAAGATAGATAGAGCCAACCCTTCCACTCTGATCCTAAAGGGTTCAAATGAGAAAGTTTTTCATCAACAGTGATAGTGGCAGCATAAGAGTGCAACGGTGAGCTTATTTGCATGAAGGTGCTCCTGTGCACAGTTTCCCTTTTGTGTAATGTTGACTTATCTTTTTGTTCAAGGATTCTGGCTCCTGAAGAAGGAAAGGTTAAATAAGCTAACAGAATAACAAAAAAGAAACCAGAGAGGTTTTTTAGCTGGCATTTCGGATATGGAAATATACACAGACAGCATATTTGATGATATAATGAGCTTTTGTTCTGTGTTGGAAGAAGAAAACTTTCTGATGAGATTTGGCACTGGACATGGAATCCTAAGCCTGCAATAAAAGTGTTTTTATATGACAGTTTGTGTGACTTATCTTTGGGTGTGTGGTCAGTCAGAACTGTAATACATATAGTGTGTATGTGTGTATAATAATAGCATACAATTTTTGATAAAATTTCCATCTGTCAATTGCAAAAGATTCAAAACTGCTTGGATCAACACACTTACTACACTGATCATTACAACATCCTAGGTTCTTGTGAATACACCTGATACATATGAAGGCCCACACCAACTAAAAAGTTGTCAGCTGTGACTTCACATAGTTGTGAACCAATAATAAAATATATTTTGTTCATACACATCATGGTACTATAGGTTGTTTGGAATGAAGTGAGAAGTTGTAATTTTGAACCACATTGATTTCAAACACCATGTTTTGACTTCTGCTGTTAATTTAGCCAGCATAAACATGTTAATGTAGGGGCAGGACCAAACTTGTATCCCATATAAAATCTCAACCAGATCATACTTTCCCAAAAGACTTTCTGAAAGCTGATATTTTTTTTGCCCCTTTTCTGAAAGTTTCACGAATAATAAGATTATATGGGAATATTTCTGTCATGCCATATGCCTTGAATTTTGAAACTGTATTGTGGGAATTTCCATAGTTTGTTCTTGGAAGGGCTATATCTTCATTCTCTTGAGCCATTTAATTGCAGTTTAAAAGTACACTCTTAGGGGGCTATAAGTAATGCTTTGATTGAGAAAACCATTGGAACACTGGGAGTTTTTTAGCATCTCCATTAGAATTTAAACAGTTGAGCCAAGTGCTAAAAACAATGTATGGTAACTTCCAAAGTACAGTATTATTTCCACCTTCTAAGCAGCTTAATAATGTATTTTAGGAAGCAATGCTTCCATTTGCAAAGAACATATAGAGAACATGAATGAGATGATTAAATAATTCTTTACTTCCAATTTGTACCAAACCATATCTTTTTGTAGTACTACATCCCTCTCCAGCTTATGGAATCTCTTTTTCCCAATTGGGATGCAAAACAGAGTAGCTACTTTGCAAAGTCATTTTAAAGCATTCATACACTGCATTCATACTGTTCAGTTCCAAGTGGGAAGAAAGACACTGGAAACATGGAGACTGCTTGGAATGATGGTTTAATGGTAGACAGGACCACATGGTTTGAGGTCCTGGGCAAAAAGAGCACATGGGTGTGTGTGTGTGTGAGAGAGATTTATACCCTCTCTTGGGCCCCGCCTTGGAGTTTCCTGTTCCTGTGTAAGAAATATATTCTGATTGTCTGTCAATCAGAACACATGTCATGGGGCCATGCAGGGGTAACTTTGTTGGTTGTCTTGAGTCCCAGGCTTGGTTGAATCTTGCTGAGTGATGCAATCTCCCCAGGTGCCATGTAGTGAGTTCTGTTGCTAGATGGGTAGAGGGCTAATCCTATTATATCCTGAGGGTGAGGGTTTTTTGTGTTGTAGATAAGCTGGCCCAGCCTTTCTGGGGCTATTAGCAAAGGTGGGGGCTGCTTTCCAAGAGCATGTTTCTCCTTTTCTCATCCAGGGAGGTATAATATTCTACCTTTTTAATATTTCCTAGAATATTGCATTCTTCTAGGAGAGGGGTAGGTACTAACTTTCTACACTATATAAGGTGTAACATAATCATGCAGAATAGATATTGCCACTCTCTGCTGCTTGCTGTCTTTTGGTCTTCATAACTTGGCTATATGTGTCCCAAATATGCTTTTTTCGTAAACCAACTGGACTTTTTTTTTTGTTGTTCCTTGAAGACATTTCACTTCTAATCCGAGAAACTTCTTCAGTTCAGATCTGAAAGAAGGAAAGAAAAACAAAGAATGTCCAGTTGCCTTTTGAAAAAAACATATTGATGACTGTAATATGATATTGATGACAAAAACACATGACCTGGATGACTGAGAATCTCCATAGACAATCTTCAGCCATCAGCCTTAAATATACATGATAGATGACTATGATTCCCAGCACTTAAGGGTTCAACCGAAATAATTCAGCTAAAATAATACTTTAGTTCCATTATCTGAAGTTAGCCTGTTAGTCAGCTATACTATCTGTTAACCAAAAACAAAACAAACTCACAAGGAATATTATGGCAGCTTAAATATATTCATAATGATACACACTTTTATGAATTTTAGTCCTCTGGTTCAGATGCATAAAGTTTATATTGAGTTTTGTGTGTGGGCAGGAAAGGAAATGGTAGATTTGAGATCACAGGGAAATGACACATAGAAAGTGCAAGGATAATTACCTTATTAACAATGGCCATTCACAATTCACAGAGCAGTTGCTGGGTGATAACACAGTCATCTTTACACTGGTGAGCTGATTAACATATGTAGTGTGATTAAAAACTCTCCACACCTCTGTCCCTGTTCAGCCTAGGAGATGGAGGTGAACCTTTTGAATTACAGTTCAGCTGTTTTACTTTGTAACCTTGTGGCCCCGCCAAGAATTAACCTATTCAGATCAAATCCTTTTCTATTTATGGGAAAAATATGTTATCCAAAAAGTCAAGTTTTTACGGTAACACCCCATTTTAGGAAAGCTTCACAAATTAAGATATAATTATTCTTTATATTTTAGCCAAATTTCCTTTTACTTCAGGGATTTTAAATGGAAAACATTTAAAAAGTTTGCTCAGTGCAATAATTCTTTTCTTTTTTTGGCTATTACAAATCTGGTTCCTGTGACTATATCTCTACTCATCTATTGTTACTGGTTAATAGCAGTTTAAATTTCTAAAGGAGTTCCAACAGAAAATCTATTTGTTTAAAAGAGGCTATTTACTCCCCTCCTGTTTTTGAATGATTTTAGCTTACAAATATAAATGCCCTGTTGTTGGTTTTTCCTTTGGAGTATACCGTTTATTCGATTATTTCTCAGTACCAACTTGGTCATATTGTCATTTTTCTCTTCACTGATAATTGCAGCCATTCAAAACACAACAACATAAAATCTTAATTCTAACAGAATTTATCTATGTCCATGATCCCCTTAATAATCACTCTGTCAATGTAGGAAAAAAAGTGGCTTTGAGGCGCCATTTCTGAGATATCATTTTTCAGAGTCAGCCATATTGTAAGGGCAAGAGAATATCTATGATAAGACTTGTATGTTGCATTATCAGGAATGATATATTTAGTAATTTGAGACTGATTTATTATTGCTGATTTGTGGATTTAAATTGGCAACTTTTCAGAGAAATCCAAAGGGGGACCTAAAACATAAAGTACTCATCCACCTCTGATTCCAAGTCTATATTCCCTGAGCTAGCAGTTTGAGGACTAGTGGCATTCTTGATATCATAGGACACGGTTCATCAAAAGGCTAATAGAATAACACAGTTGAAATGAACCTTGGAGGTCTTCTAGTCCAACCCCCTGCTCAGGCAGGAGACCCTATACTATTTCAAACAAATGCTTGTCCAGTCTCTTCTTAAAAACCTCCACAACTTCTGGAGGCAAGGTTAATTGCAATATTCATTGACTTCATTTTATTTAACCAATGAATTACGGTAAACTCATGCTGTTAACTTCAGGGTGGGTTCATGTTGGTATTTAAATAATTTCAAATAATGAAACTATAGAAGAATCATTAACAAGCTCACCTGGGGATCAAAAATGCTAAACTGTAGTCTTTAGCTATTTTTAGGCATATTGTTTGGCAGTAGCATATGCTGCAAAGAAAAAAAAATATGAGATAGGTGAACAAGAAGCTCACCTACCAGTCAGCATATGCTTTCCTACAATCAAACTCAAGGGTTTTGTAGGAACTGGAGGCAGATGCTTCTCTAATCTTATGCACCAATCCAAAAAAAAAATCTAACACCCGTAGAGCTCTGTATCATGCAGAGAAAGCTGACTCCTGCAGACAGATATTGATAATCAGGAGCATTTTGTTACTTCTATTCTATTCTATTCTATTCTATTCTATTCTATTCTATTCTATTCTATTCTATTCTATTCTATTCTATTCCATTCCATTCCATTCCATTCCATTCCATTCCATTCTTACTTTCCCACCAGTTACCTGATATTTTATCAAGAGGTTTTTTTTTTTTTGCTAATATGAGATTCCCTTTGCATTCACCAACTTTGTGGCACTAGAAAAGAAATAAAAATAAACTCGCACCTCAGATTTATACACCCTAGGCTGAACACTTGCTTTGTGACTCAGGTATTTTAAAGATAACAATCTCTACCTGCATGTATATTTTTGACATGGCTCCTCTTTCATGGACTAGTCATCTATATTGAATATATTACTTAGCCTTTTGAAATACATATCTTTACTTCTGAATCTATGTTAGATTTTAAATTAGGATGTAGCATTTTAGAAAGCCAAATAATTGGTTTCACTATGGCACATCCTAGTGTATATTCATTAGTGGCACATCCTAGATTTTTTTAATTTCCCAATGATAAAGACCTGCTTTGTGGAGTGAGATGGGTAGCATATAAATTTAGTAAGTAAGTAAGTAAGTAAGTAAGTAAGTAAGTAAATAGGTAAGCAAGCAAGCAAACAAACAAATAAATAGCTAGCCAGCCAGCCAGCCAACCAACCAACCAACCAACCAACCAACCAACCAAAACTGCAAAATATATGTGTAGCGAGCACATACTACTTCTAACCTCAAAATTCATCTTAAGCAAGTCTTCCATGGCTGCATCATTTCAGAGTGCAAGTTGCTGTTTCTGACAGCACTCCATATAGCTTCAATTTCCTGCACATAGAGTAATAGAATAAGATCTAGGCTTGTTTGTATGTGTGTGGAGATTTTCAAGAGATGGATGAAGAATTCAAATCTGGTACCATTCCTACATACCTATAGCTAATGAAAAAAAAAAACTCTCAACATGTGATTTTGCCTTTCAGAATCTGATTAAAATGTTCCTCACAAACTAAAGATGTAGACACTTCCTCAAATAGGAAGGAACTCACAAAAGCAGACCTGAATGCATCCCTAGTGCTCAAACAAATCAGAACATCAACATAAATAGGTTTAATCAATATAGGCTTGTCAGAAATTTTTATAAATATGAGTTTCTAACAATAATTAAAAACATTTGCTAAACTAATATATCATTCAATAGTTCAGCAAGATATACATGCAAATTCTATTGAATATCTTTTTATTTTCTTTTAATACAAACATTTCATCATCCATTAAATTTGTATCTTGGTACAAATTTTTTGTGTCATAACAGTTTAAGCCTACCACCATATTCATTAGTTATATCTACTCTTATTTTAATACTAATACATAATACTTAACATATATATTATTGTAACATTTCTCTTCTTAACTTATTTAACTTTATAATACCTTGCTTTCATATTTATTCTCTAACCATTGATAGAATAAATCCCATATATTATAGTAGCCAGATTCTTCCTTTTCTTTAATTGCAAGTGATAATCTGTTCATTTCTGCACATTCTAATATTTTCTTAATCACATTTCCTTCTATAGGGACCTCTTCACCCTTCCAATTCTGTGCAAATACAATTCTAGCCACAGTTATTACCTGAATAATCAAGTATACAATTTATTTGCTATAATTCCCTGATAAAATCCCCAACAAGAATATCTCAGGTTTTAAATCAATATGTTGCTGCGTCATCTTCTCCAACCACATACGAATTCTTGCCCAGTATTTTTTTGCTTCTACACACGTCCACCACATATGATAATATGATCCCGGTGTCTGGTGGCATTTCCAACATTTAGTTGATTTATCTTTAAATATTTTTGCCAGTCTTTCAGGTGACAAATACATCTATAAAACATCTTGTACAAATTCTCCTTGTATGCAGTAGACATTGTTAACTTATAATTCCTATCCCATAATTCCTGCATTTATCTAGCTCTATCGTATGTCCAATGTTTTTTGCCCATGCTATCATTGTTTCTTTAACTTGTTCTTCTTCTAATTTGATACTCAATAGCTATACAATTTTCTTATCACTCCCTCATCTGTTCCTGTTAATATCTTATCTAATTCTGTCAGCTTAATATAGAAACCATATAATTTTGCATCTTTTTCATATCTAGATTGTATTTGCAGTTGTGTATACCATACCATATCAATCCCCTGCTTTTCCAAATCCTGTTTCATTTTAAGTTCCCCCTTTTCTGACAAAATATCCTTATATCTAACAATATTTCCCATATTAATAATATTGGGATGTATTAGCGCTTCCATTGTCGAAAACCAAACTGGTAACTTCAAGTAATGTTGTTCTCTAATTTTCTCCCATATTAATAATAAAGCATTTCTTATATAATGTCTTTGGAAGTAACCATGTGTCTTATTTTTCCCATACCATAAAAAGGCATGCCAACCCAACTGCAAGTTATGTCCCTCCAATGTCAATAATCTTGTATTTCTCAATATAATCCATTTTTCATCCATGTTAACACTGCTGCCTGGTAGTATAATTCCTAGTTTGGTAGTCCAAACCCTCCTCTGGTTCTTGCATCTTGTAACAGTTTTAAGTTGATTCTCGCCTTCTTCCCCTGCCATATAAATTTCACTATTATTTTATTCAAATTTTCAAAATATTTTTTCTCCAATTTTATCGGAATTGTTTGAAATAAAAACAATAGCCTTGGTAGTATGTTCATCTTGATTGTTGCAATTCTTCCTATTAACGATAATTGCAAATTTTTCCATCTCTCCAAATCTGTCTCTTCTCTGTAACATTTTTCAGTAATATCTTAGTTTTCTCTTTATTAATTTTCAATCCTGCCACCTTACCATATTCTTCTATTCTTTCTAATAGTTTTGGACCTATTTCTTGTGGATCTTCTAAAATAAACACCAAATCGTCTGCAAATACCTATAATTTATATTCCTCCTTTTTAATTTCCATACCTTTTATCACTTTATTCTGTCTTATATTTCTATTTAATACTTCCAGCGTCAACATCATAATAGTGGGGATAGAGGACATCCCTGCCTTGTACCTTTCATAATATTAACCTTTTCCATCATATCTCCATTTACAATCACCTTTGCTGATTGTTTATAATGTTCTACTGAACATCTGATGCAGTGGTGAAATCCAATTTTTTTTTTACTACCAGTTCTGTGGGCGTGGCTTGGTGGGCGTGGCAGGGGAAGGATTCTGCAAAATCCCCATTCCCTCCCCACTCCTGGGGGAAGGATATTGTAAAATCTCTATTCCCACTCTACTCTGGGGCAGCCAGAGGTGGCATTTTCTGGTTCTCCGAACTACTCAAAATTTCCGCTACCGGTTCTCCAGAACCTGTCAGAACCTGCTGGATTTCACCCCTGATCTGATGTTCATGGCAAATGATAGTCAAACTAAAAATTATTCCACTATAGTTCATAGTTATGATGACTTTACATTTTCCTTCCTTCCTTCCTTCCTTCCTTCCCTCCTAGATAAGTTCAACTAATTTTAATGCTGCAGGGCCAAATATAAGATTTAAATGCAGAACAATTTCCTGGACAATAATTATTTAAAGAATACAACACATTTAACATTCTCATGACTGGATCTGCTGTCTTATGAGCCAATAGAGACTATCTGCAGAAACAGTTATTGCAATTCACCAAAATTGGTCTGAATTCTACTATTTCAACATTTGACCAAGGAGTCTGTGTTTATGTGCCTTCTCAAAATTAATAGAACATATTTATGATCTTTAACAGCAATCTGTAATTCTTCATTTGGCAAGATATATATTTTTTTATTTGATTTATATGCCACCCTTCTCCGGAGACTCAAGGTGGCTTACAATGCGTTAAGCAATAGCCTTCATACTTTTGTATATTTTATACAAAGTCAGCTTATTGCCCCCACAATCTGGGTCCTCATTTTACCTACCTTAGAAAGGATGGAAGGCTGAGTCAACCTTGAGCCTGTTGAGATTTGAATTTGCAGTAATTGCAGGCAGCTGATGTTAATAATAGTGCTTTAGTCTGCTGCACTACCAGGGCTCTTTATAATTGTATAATGATATATATCATTAACCTGGAATCGCAGGGATATTTTTTCATGTTTTTAATAGATGCATTTAACAATCTTTGGACAAGCAGAAATGCTGGCATTGCTCATGCTTCCTCTTCTTAACTGCTCAACTTCAAAACCTTTGATGACTTCTGAGATTATGTTTTAAAGGTAAATTCCCATACATTTAATGTATACCTTAAAAATATGAGATCTTTGGGATGCATATATCATAGGGGTACACATCAGTGTTGGGTTGCCCCCAGTTCGGACAGGTTTGTAAGAACCGGTAGTAAAACCGGTGGAAGGCTCTGCCCACTGACCCCGACATCATCAGGAAGCTTTTGTGCATGCGGTCCCATTGCAAACTGGTAGTAAAGGTAAGTAGAACCCATCCCTGGTACACATATCAGGGAAGTGTGTGGCTGTCTGATTCGAACAGCTAAAAGAACATTTAGCTGTCCTCTGGTGTGTGGAATGACTATTTGATTTCATCTGTTGACATGGTATCTGCAGGGAATGTGTGCCTATAAGATCATTGTTGCCTGTTGGTTCTACACAGGCTTTGCACATGTGCTTAGGAGCTCTACAGGATTCCTGATGGTGGGAATACTCCCATGCATCGTCATGCATAAAGGCTCCTTTTAGTCTTTTCACTGATGAGGTGGTGACCAGGGCAACACAATTTCACCCTCTTGACATTCCTTCTCTGAGTATGGACAGACATGACATGCCTTCTCTGAGTATTTCCATCTCTTCCTTCAGCGTTCAGCCTCTATCTTTCTAGGACAGCCATATCAAAACCATCAGCTAAAAATAATTCAAGAAGCACTGATATTTATTGCTAAATATCACTACAGCCTTGAAAAGTAAACAATGGAGCTAAGAGACATAACAAAAGCTAGAGCCATTATCCTTTAAAGAAATCAATAACTTGCTCTCCACAAACACAGGCTTTCAACATAACACCCTCAAGGCACCATTTTAAGTACTCCATGCTGCACTCACTCTTTGGCTCGCTCAAGTCATTTTGTGTCAATTAAATTTCTATCAATGGCGCAATGGAGCAATAGGGTGTCATTTTTCAAAGGAACTGTGTGATGGAATGGAGCTTAAATAATGTGCATGATCAGCTATAAAAGGGAAGAAGGCGAGAGGACACTCGGACAAATATCTACTTGAATTCCTCTTGTACTGAGCCATGTATGGGCAAAGCAGATAAGCAGCCTTCAAACTGAAAATTCTCTTGCACTGTCTGCCTGAAAATAACAATTGAAGTTGCTCATGGCAAAAATGGTTCATCACTCAAACTGGAAATGCCGACTGATTTTGTGTGTGTGTGTGAAGGTTTAAGATTATAGATCAGTGGCATTAGGAGAAACTTTTGCTGTTGCAATACACCTTAGAAATAAAAGTTGCCTTTGCTTCAGAGGGCAGACTTTCTTGCTATGTTGCTCCAAAGACAGACTTTCCTGCTATGCTGGAAAATTTCTTACCAAACAACAGTACCAGAGGAACAAATAATAGCAATATTTGATAATATGGGGAGCTGCTCTGGAAAGAAGTTAAAAAATTGCAGCTAGTCAGCATAGTCGTGAAATTTAATAGCATAGAAATTATTCTATTCCCCTTTCATTTTCCTTCTTATGCTTGCCAGCTTTTTTCTGGGCTCAATTGCAGATCTGGTTTAACTTTTAAAATGCTAATGGATGGATTCTGGGCATCCTAAGGATCACCTTCTTCTGATTTGGCACCTTCCCAGTCCTACAAACAGCAGGGAGAGTGTTAGGATAATGGCACCAATCCCGTGAATTGCTTTCATTCACCATGAGTTTGTTATTTTGGTTTTAATTGGGCTTGTTCTTGGTCTCCTCCCTCCCCTTCTTCTTATTGCGCTCTGTTGGATTTGGTTTTAGTTTTGTTTGTGTTGCTCATAGTTGAAGTGAGTGAAATCTCTCTCTCTTTTTCTAATTGCCACTTGTTGCTATATACTGTTACTTTTTGTTGTCTTGTTCTATTAAATGTGAGATTTTGCTTTTTAGAAATGCTTGCTATGTTATTTAATATAGACTGCATCTTTTATTTTTTTATCCACTTGAACTTATTGTTGGTTTAAAGAAGAGGTTATATAAGAGGTTTTTAAGTTTTAAAGGATATCTTTATGCTTGCATTATGATTGCTTTTGATTTAACGTAGAATTAGAAGAAAATCATTCCACCAACCTTCTTTCTCCATGATCAAAAGACGGAGAATTGTAAAAGATGTAGGACTATAAATTTTGCAGTACAGGTAATCCTCTACTTATAGCCCAAAATTTCTGTTGCTAAGCAAGACAGTTGTTAAGTGAGTTTTGCGTCATTTTGTAATCTTTTGTGCCACAGTTGTTAAGTGAATCACTGCAGTTGTTAAATTAGTAACATAGCTGTTAAGTGAATCTGGCTTCCCCATTGACTTTGCTTGTCAGAAAGTCATAAAAGGGGATCACATAACCTCAGGATACTACCCTGTTTCCCCCCAAATAAAACATCCCCTGATAATAAGCCCAAAGTGCTTTTGAGCACATTGCAAGAAGGCCAAGCGCTTATTTCGGGGTTCAAAAAATATATAAGACAGGGTCTTATTTTCGGGGAAACATGGTACAACTCAGAGGTGAAATGCTCCCGGTTCAGACCGGATCACCCGATCCGGTAGCGATAGAGGTGGGTGGTTCAGAGAACCAGTAGCAAAAATCCCTGCTCCCCCCCACTGCCCAGCTGAGCCACGCAATCATCAGAGGCTTTTAAAAAAAAATTAAAAGCATTTTTTCTACAACCTCTTTGGCCAAAAAAATGCTTTTAAAAGTAAAAAGAAAGCCTCTGATGATTGTGCGGCTCAGCTGGGATCATCAGAGGCTTTTAAAAGCATTTTTTCTACAACCTCTTCAGCCGAAGAGGTTATAGAAAAAATGTTTTTAAAAGGAAAAAAAGCCTCTGCCGATCAGGCAAGTCAGCTGGGATCGTCAGAGGCTTTTAAAAGCATTTTTTTTACAACCTCTTCAAGAGGTTGTAGAAAAAATGGTTTTAAAAGTAAAAAAAAAAAAAGTTGGCCATGCCCACTCAGTCATATTACACCCCCATCACCACCAAGCCATGCCCACAGAACCGGTAGTAACAAATTTTACATTTCACCACTGGTATAACCCTCATAAATATGAGTCAGTTGCTGGACAGAGAGGAAAAGGAAGAAAAGGAAGAATTAAAGTGGATAAAGTTAAATGTGACTAACTGAAATGTAAAGTTTAAAAGCCTATGTATATATGATAAAATTTAAAAGCCTAGGTGTCAGCGTTCCAGCGCTGACATATGAAAGGAGAGGAGAACTTTTGCCTACTTAATTCCTTTGAAGATTCTGTTTCCTCGGAGATGGGAGGAGGGGGGGACATTCCTGTGATCTGACGGAGATGGAGAGTGGCTTGGGAGATAGCCAATGGGACGCAGAGAATTGGGGATCAGAAAGAGAGGACTTGGGGGGCAAAGATCAGTGCTGACCGTGAAAGAGCCAGGGACAGATCACTATGCTCAATAAAAAGAAAATTTCCTCAAAGATCGGCAGCTTGGAAATTCATTTATTTTGAGATAGCATCGAAACCTGACACTAGGTATATATGATTTTTGGATAAAAACAGGAAGGGTTGTGAAATAATAAAAATAGAAAATAAGAGGTGGCTATTAAAATAGTGGATGATATCAAGGGGATAAAAATAATAAAGAAGAATATATTTTGAGACTTGAAAATTTTAAGAAAATGTACTGTTTGATGTAATATGTTTTAATTTTAATTTGCAAACAAATGTTAAACTGATGAATAAGGATTGATTGAACAAAATACAAGATACACAGATGCTAGTGATTAGTCTTGAATTAAGGTAATACAAATTGGAAATGATGACTATTATGAAATATACTGAGATTTAAATTGAAAGAGTAGGATGGAAAAATGATATAAAACAGATAATTATATTACAGTTAAAATGTGTGGGATGGATACCAACTAGATAAGAGTTTGAGACTCGGAAATTAATTAGAAGTGCTGGAAATCAGCTAAACAAATAGGAGGAGTGCTGGAGGGAATTATGCTGGACACCAGCCAAACAATGGAGGGAGTTAAGGAGGAGATTATGCTGGAAATCAGCCATAAAATGCTGGAAACTGCCAAACAAATAGGAGGAGAGTTGGAGGAGACTATGCTGGTAATCAGCCAAACAATGGAGGGAGTCAAGGAGGAGACTATGCTGGAAATCAGCCCACAAAATGCTGGAAACAGTCAAACAAATAGGAGGAGAGTTGGAGGAGATTGAGGAACTATTCTGAAATTAACTAAATAGTTGGTGTTTTGGAGGGGATCAAGCTGAGAATTAATCAAATAGAATAAGCTGGAAGATAGTTAAATATTAGAGGGAGATATAGTGGAAAATATATTAGAAATTGGAGTAAATAAAATATGTCTTTGTGAGAAATCTGTGTAATATGTAAACTGGGAGAAAAAAAACTAAGGTAAACGGATTTGAGGATAAGGGTCAAAGGATTAAAATTAGACAAAATGTTGTTTTATAAAATATAATAAAATGGAGTGGTATTGAATTGAAACTAAGAATAAATGTTGATAAAATTGTAAGGTAAACACTTAACAAGAGGTTAGAATATTGTAAAAATTATTTTGATATGACTTGTATAAGATATAAGGTAAAGAAGAATAAAGATATGTTTAGAATTGTTATGCAGATGTAAAAATGAGTGAAAGTGAATTTGAAACTAATTTTGGATAGATATAATGGATTTATATAGATGAAAATGTTAAATTTGAGGTAAAATTGGTTTTTTTTTAAGTTTTGAATTTCTTTTCTATCTTCTTTTCTTTTCTTTTTTTGTTTACTTATAAAAGATGTAATGGAAATTGTGAATTGAGCTTGTGAAAGGAATGTAAGCGTGGCAACCATCTATGACCGGATCGAGATTTTTGCTCTTGAAAGTTATGTTTTTATGTTTAAATTTGGAAAAAATAAATAAAAAATATTTACAAAATATATATATATATATAAGAGTCAGTTGCCAAGCATATGAATTTTGATCATGTGACCATGGAGATGCTGCAATGTCATAAGTGTGAAAAACGCTCATAAGTCACATTTTTCAGCGCCATTGTAACTTTGAATGGTCACTAAATGAACGGTTGTAAACCGAGGAGTACCTGTATTCAGTGATGAACCAAGGCCAGAAAGAAACATCATGATGTCAAAGAGGGAGAATGTCATTTAACAAGACAACAACAGTTTCTCTTTTATGTCTTCTTCTTCTTCTTCTTCTTTTTTTTTGCAATGGTTATATTTTAACTACCTTGTAGAAAACCAGGAAGAAGGCCCCTTCCAGTTCTTTGGGGGGAAGGTTATTACACCGAGTTGGAGGCTGCACCAAAGAACAATCCTTTCTAATCACCCCTTCTTGAATCTCACATGACAACAAGATCCTCATCATCATCCCTAGTTGGGACAAATCCGTGGGATGGAATGGTTCAATTGGACATAGACAGTCCTGAAGGTAACCAGGTGCCAAGCCATGTAGGGCTTTATAGGTAACTAGCTGCCTTGTCAACATTCTCATTCACCAGTAGCTGTGTTTTATACAAATACAAAATCTTCAAAGGAAGCCCATGTAGCATTGCTGCTGCCCATCACTGTATTTTGTATCTAAATTCAGTGACTAAGTAAGGGGGAGGGGATGTTAAAATCTTAAACAGTGTAAGACTGTGATGTCTGAAGGAGCCCTTCTTCCCAGTGGTGGGTTGCTCCCGGTTCGGGCCGGTTCAAGCAAGCGGTAGTGGTGATGATGTGACGTCACCTAACCGGTTCTCTTTGACTGGGAGCTGGTCCCTCCCGCCCGCCCCCACGTTATACTTACCTTTATTTCTCATTTTTTAGCCCAGCTGATAGTTGCAGCACAGTGGATTGGCGCACCTCAGCAGGGCAGAAACTTAATGCGCTTGCACGGAGCACAAGTTGTGGCGATCGTGCGCAAAGCGCGTGCGTGAATAGAACCGGTGGTAACACCGGTTGGAACCCACCATGCTTCTCCCTTTATTTACCTGTCTAAGTGCTAGATCTGCCAAATGTTCCTCACCTCCATTTGAACTTTCAAAGTGGTGAATTATTGTGTGATATCCTGTTTTGTTATCTATTACTATCATCTCATTGATGAATATTTAACCAGGAAAATAGGCAAACAAAGACCAAAAGAAATTGTGGGCCAGTTATAGGTAGCATTCACAATGTTTGCTATGGGACCCAAGCATGGGTTTGCAGGGCAGTCAGAATTCCCTAGTGAGAATTTCCATACCATGGCATTGCAATATCCAAGAGCTTTCTGAATACAGGTAACTGTTTCCTCTCAAATGAAACCCATTTGTCTTTTTGCATGGCATCTTGTTTACCAGAACAGGAATAAACTTAGAAAACTTTCCTAAAAGTTTCAGGGAAAGTCCTTCTCAGCCTCTTTTACCTAATCCAATCACCTGGAAGCAACAGCACTTGAAACTTAAGACTTTCTATATGAAAACTATGTGTTTCTCATTACACGGTGATGTTTTCCACTATTATCAAGCAGGAATTCTCTCATCGATCAACTTAATTTTTAAGCAAAGAAAATATATTCCAGGGTTAGATACCTTTCCTGGACAGATGGACAGTTCAACCATCTTGTAAGATATTTACTATGCAGATACCACTTCAACAGACTTTTGACAATTCATTCAGTAATCAAATTATTTGTCATTTTACAAGCAGGGACATATACAAACATTGCAGGAAAATGATGGGGAAGTGTGAAAGGTTCCTTAATTTGTTGTAACATTACCTTTTTTTCCCCCTCCAGGCATAAAACTGGCATGTAGAGTATTCTGTGGATTTATCAGCAGGGAGAAAGGAAACCACCCCTGCCTGCTAGAATTATCTCCTGCAACAATAGACACACTGATTGACTCAGAGCCATTATTCTCTATTTCAGTTCTGAATCAGTCACTATAAAAAAGATATTATTTCTGGAACTTTCTTTTCAGCAGGGAGTATATGATTTGGGATTCCATGGGCAGGAACAGTCCAATTTCCCCTAGCTTTTCAACCAAGCATTAAATTTGGTCTGGAGTCTCAATTTGCTAAAATAAGATTAGTAAATGGGTACAAGGGTCGGTGTCTTCTCTGCTAGGCAGTAGAACACTCCCTCCCCAGGGAGATCTGCAGGAGACTTGTATAATGTCATTCCACTGCCAGATATCAAACTATTTGTGTATATATTCTTGACTCCTACTACTACTATAGTAATGCAGCATCAAATAGTGTCATAATAATTAAAAATATAGCATAAACTTTTTAAAACATATTTTAACGGACTCTTTTGGCAAGTTCTACAGGCACCATGTATATAGAAGGAAATAATGAATTATATATAATGGATTATATGAGCCGTGATGGCGCAGTGATTAGAATGCAGTATTGCAGGCTAATTCTGCTGACTGCCAAGTGTTCGATCCTCACCAGCTCAAGGTTGATCCTTCTGAGGTCGGTAAAATGAGGACCCAGATTGTTGGGGGCAATATGCTGACTTTAAAACTGCTTAGAGCAGGCTGTAAAGCACTGTGAAGTGGTATATAAGTCTAAGTGCTATTGCTACACAAATTAACAAGTCTATTTGATAAGTGTCAGTGAGGTATAAGTATATAAAATGAATTTAAAGAAATCTTTCTTTTCCCCCAAAATTAATGCACTAATAGGTGACAGGCAGAAATGGTTTGTGTTTAAATGTAAGATACTGAGAGACACTAAATGGCAAGTATTACAGTTTTCCTTGTTTCTGGAGCAGTCTTTCCTGACATGGCACCATCCATGAGTTGTGGCTACAAATGACAATAGATTTTTACCTCCTTCCCAGTTTTCATAAAGGGCTCTTTCTGAAATTGGTAAACAATTTCAGTCCTAGAAAGGCTAAAATGTAAAAATGATGCTTGGTCTAGGGAGTACTGTCTTGTTCAATTGTATCAAGTTGGTTGACAATGAGATATAAGTTGTATTTGTGACTTTTCAATCTCAAGATGCCTCAAGGACTACAATCACCAAGGTGTCAGCAAGGCAGGCCTGACCCTTCTTGATTTTATGAGCAAACAATCTTTATCTTGAGGTATGTGTGGTGAAAGACTATAGCTTCTCTAATGAAATTACACACTTTCTTTGATATTGTCCAATGACCATCCACCTTATCCAGAGTCTTTCCCTATCCTTCAACTTTCCTTAATCTTCCCAAGTATAGCTATTTGTTCTGTCCATCATTCACTTGCACCACACACCAAATTATAACAATTCTTCTTTGTTCTTTGTAAGTGAAAACAGTTTTTATTTCGTCAATAGGTTCTTCTTGAAGGGCATAGTATTCTTAGTAACCCTCTCCACATCTATAATTCAGATTAATACTTTGTGTTTTTTTTCTTCAGGCTTCATGACCACAGATTACCACTGGAAAGTCCATTACTTTAGTTCTGATATTTCTTGTCATAGAAATATCTTCTGTGAATTTGCCAAAGTCTGACATTCTCCTTAAAATTAACTTTTCTTAAATTTCCAGTACCATGGCCATTTTATCTATTACTGAGAACATGAAAACTTCTACAACTGTCAATTCTTAGTTAATGAAGCATATTGCCTGAAATTACCTTTGTCTTAATATTTGACATCCACCCTGCTTACTTTCTGTTTTTTATTTTCAATATTAGTTCTTCTGCGTCTTTTTATTTTTCCCTTCCAAAATCAAGTTATTTGTGTATATCAAATATTGCACCAACTTCCAGTTTTCATTCTATTCATTAGGATGAATAATGCTAAACAAAAAAAACCATACACTATTGAGAAGTAGGGTTGTATAGTGAACCATTATATACATGGTTATTGTAAGGAAATTGTGTGGAGTGTTGAACAATGACAGCTCTGAGGAAAGGAAACCTGCGTTTTCCACAAAATCACATTTGTTTAACTAGAGTTTTGCTGAATAATTCAAGATGGCCACCCTGTCTCAAACTATACATTGTGGATTGTGACTTGAAACTGGTGGAACAAGGTACCATTAAGTAGTTTTACTGCTTAATTCAACCTAAGACATCTTCCAAGCAGTTGCATCTGGCTAGCTACACCTATGGCATAGGAATAGCAGTGCTATTAAAGTCCTTCTGTTGCTGATTGCTGCTTCTCCTTGCAATTAACTCCAAATTATTTGCTTCCTAGCACAGGGTTGTAGAACATAGGCTCCAGATGTGTCTAGATATTTCTAAAGAGTGTAAAGGGAGGTGCAAGGTATCACCAAACTTGTAATGTTGACTGTATTGTTTTTTTTTTGTTGTTAAATGATTTGATGTTTGACAGTATTTAGTAAATCATATTAGTTGCCTGTATTTGAAATTATGTTAAAAAGGAGAAAGTAACTGTTACATAGTCACATTGCAATCTATAGGCTCTAGGGTTACATATAAGTATATTCTTCTTTGAAATATCTTAAGCAAAACTTCGCTCATCTAAGGAATTAGTGCAATGGTT
Source organism: Pituophis catenifer annectens (assembly GCF_029215685.1). Taxonomy (NCBI): domain Eukaryota; kingdom Metazoa; phylum Chordata; class Lepidosauria; order Squamata; family Colubridae; genus Pituophis; species Pituophis catenifer. The sequence continues at coordinate 258,786,067 of NW_027256881.1, read as the reverse complement.
GAATAATTTACACATTCTCTTGTATATCCCATTTTAGGAATAGACACTGATCTATCCAGCTTTCAGCTAAACAATCTTGTTCCATATTTCTTGACATACAGCTTTTAGCACTTTAGTTACCTCTTCTCCTACATCTTTAAGCAACTTATTTTTATTTCATCTATGCCAGGTGCCTTCCAATTTGACAGCTGGCCTGTTACCTCTCAGATCTCATTTTTTAGAACAATCAGTTTCCTAATATATGCATTACTTTTCTACAAATTTACTTACTGGTATTTATTTCAATTTCTATAGCCACCCCTCTCAGCAAATGACTCTGGTAGCTCACAATTCAAAAACATATTACAATTAAAATAATAATAAAAAATTAAAATAATAAAAACCATTAAAACACTAAAAACAGAACATCTAATTTGAGTATATTCTGTCAGTCAATCATTCTGCTTGTAAATGTTTCACAATAGACTTTCTACTTTCCTTCAATCTTCTTTTATCCTATCACACAATAGTTCGTTCTGAAAACCACCTGAATACCTTTTCTTTTAAAATATCCCATAACAAATTCAGAGGGTTTTTCCCCCCCCATAAATCAAGTATTCTGGATCTTATCCTTAACACAGATTTTATATTTCAACTTCATATCTTCCAGAAGAAATCTTGCTGATATACCACTTTATCCGATATATTGAGTATTAAAAATGTGTGGTCTGTTTCATGATCTATACATGGCAGTGACTTAGCTGACTAGATTGCATTTTGATTTCCATTATGCAATTGGTTTGATTTTAATGTTATCCATCTGGTAATATCCAGGTGTAGAGTTTGTGTTCCTCTTGCCTGAAGTAGTTGTTGGCAATGGATAGAAAGGCACAAAATATTCAATGCATGAGATGTCCATGCACAGGAGAGGCAGTATCCAGTGTGACCCATGTCCAGATTAAAATATGTGTGCTTGGTCTAGGCATAGATATAGAATGAACAAATTCTGGACAGAGAGATGTTCCAAAGTGGAAGACAATAGGGAAAAATGCAAAAATACTGGGAGTGATGGGACAGCATTAAACAGAGATACATGAAAAAAAGACGAAGGATAGTGACAGCTGTCAATTCTGAGCAGCACTCAGAAGCACTCAGAAGTCTTGTTTAATTATATTGAACAACATCCTACCTGGAATGGCCTGGCTGAACTTCTGAGTTATTATGTCTGTTTCATGAATGAAATGAAATACATTTTCCAGTTTAAGCATATCCTTAAACTGGTAGTTTAAGGATATGGTATTTTACTTAAATAAACTATCTCTTGTTTATTTCATTTACCCAGCTGAAATCCTCCTGCATTTTAGCTTCCACCATTTCTACAATTGTAGAAATGACCTTTGACCTTTCTAGGTTTTGCATTTAATGCTACTTGAAATTTGGCATAACATTCCTCTGGACCTTCCATTGTTGAATTTTTAGAACATGCATTCATTTTTACAATATTGATGTTAGCCACCTACTAAGAGATACCTACTAATGCTAATAGATACAATCTGTTTACTGGATTTTAGCCAACTGCATACTCAACAATGTCCATTTTGATTATTAGTACTATTCCATTCCTTCATATGGTCTCATGCCTTAAATACCTTTAATCCAATAATCATCTGATTTGATGATTCAGTCCATTCTGATGCACCTGCATTCAGTTAATATTAAATCATCAATTTCAATATGCTTTTCTATTTTGACAGTTTCCCATGTTTCATGCTTCATGATTCTCACATTACATGTTCCGATTGTAAACGTCTTTATAAAATGAAGCACTTTTCTTTCATTATTGGCACCATTGGTGGCCAAATTAGGAGGTTTTGATTTGGCCATGTTATCACCTCCAGATCATCTTGTGACATTCAACATTCTTCCTGGTAAGTAGAAAAATTGGTCGCATCTCATCATCTGGCACCCAAATTTACCTAATGTTTTAGGCCATATCCATACAGTTTTCTTGCAACAAAACTAGATCTGTATACTGTTGCCTTCTTAATTTAGAATTTAGAACTACACCGCCTTCGCTATGACCTAAGCATAGCTCATAAAATCATCTGCTACAATGTCCTACCTGTCAATGACTACTTCAACTTCAACCACAACAATACATGAGCACACAATAAATACAAACTTAAAGTGAACCGCTCCAAACTCGATTACAGAAAATATGACTTCAGTAACAGAGTTGTTAATGTCTGGAACGCACTACCAGATTCTGTGATCTCATCCCCAAACCCCAAAACTTTAACCTAAAACTGTCTACTGTTGACCTCATCCCATTCCTAAAGAGGTCTGTAAGGGACGTGCATAAGAGCACCAGCATGCCTACCGTCCCTGTCTAAATCTTCCCTTTAATTGTACTCATTTTATGTATTCAATTCATGCTTATATTTATATATATTATCTAATATGTACTTGACAAAATAAATAAATAAATAAATATTTGATTTTGAAGCTCATACTCTTAGATGGATTGGAATAACTATCAAGTTTCAGCTGCTATTATCTCTGATATGATTTACCTTAACTTCACTATCTCCTTTCAACTTTACCACAAAGATTACTTCATCTGCTCTTGATAGCATTGTTTTCTGAGTTATTCTACCTGTGTAAAACCCAAAACAATAATTTTGCTGACTTGAGTATGATGGAACTTCGTTTTGAGAAATATAAACTTCCACATGAGATTCAATTATCAAAAGATAGGGGATCAAAGACTTTACCATTTTAGGCTGGAGAAAATTTAAAGACGGACAGGGTAGCTCTTTCAATATCATACTTCATCTTAATGGCTTTTCAAGAGATGAATATATAAAAATGGCTGCAGTTTTTCATCATTTTTGTAAAATCTCCCCTTTCATGACATTAGCAGGTTGACATAATGTGTGTGTGTGTGTGTGTGTGTGTGTTTCCAGAGGTGTTACTTTCAGCCTACAAAATAGCTAGATGTTGTGCAGGCTAGAAAATGGAGAACATATAGTAGTGTTTGAGTCAATTGTCAGAATCAAACATAACATTTTTGGGGGGAGTGGCCTGGAGAAGACATAGCCTGAAGATTAGGATGTCAACTGCATAGTCATTGCAAGGGGGCGGGGGGAGTTGCAAGCGAAGTGTACAATAATATGCATGCTTTTATAGTTCAGGCCCATTAAAATGAAGTGATAAATTTATCAGCAGAGAAATGACACAGGCCATCTTAATTTGGAGAAGAGTTGGAACAGGAATCTAAAGCTAATAGTAACTGAGATTAGCTTCATTGTATTGAAAACTATGTTAGTTGAGGATTACCTCTTCAAGAAGCAATTAAAAGCTATAGTATGAAGTAAATTTTGCCCCGTAACTCATCCCCAAATCCATTTCCACCATTCCCTATGTATTTAATTTGTCAATATTCTCCAAAGGTCCTCAGTCTAGACCAATGTAATTTAAGATTGTGGATGTTTAACTGATGTAGAGCTTGCATGTAATTATAACATAATATCGAATTTTATTTTGAAATCAAACATTCCTCTCTAAGGGGCTATAGAGATACATTAGAAAAGTAATAATTCAGTTATATGTTTTTGAAAACATACAACTTAAAATACTTAGAATAGAATACTTAAAATACTTAGATTCATCCCAAATTGATCAAAATTTCTTCCAATAACAGATCAAAGTTCAGGAAATCAACTCTGTCCCAATTTATGTACATTAGTTCATTTTATTGATGAGAAATAATAGGCAAGCACAAATGACTAACTTATCTGAGACACTAACATTTTGTCAAGAGAATGCAAAATAACATCAGGAGAAGAACTGTGGCAGAGGGATGTCAATGTCAATAGTTGTCAATGATTTTCTTATTTACAAATATTTAAAGACCAAAAAAATGTATGGCTTTTAACATAGTATGACTAAGTTTGAAATAGAATTGGGTACAAATGATAAACATGTAATTGCTGAGATGTATAACTTTTTTTTGAAATTTGAAACAGGAAATAGATAGGTAACAGCCATACAAAGTTAAATTGATGTACATCTAGCTTAGAATTATTTAGCCTGACCGATATTGCTCCCCAGATCTGATACTGGGGATGTGATAGTAACAGAAATGATAAGAAATGATAAACCTTGTCTGAACAAAATAGACAGGGAGCACATCAACAATCACACCCGAGCTCTAACAGATCAGTCTATAATGCTTCAGGTGAGCATTAATCACCAGTGCCATTATGACCAAAATTGCAGTATTATGACCAGAAAAAGTAGAACATGTTCCACAAAAGGCCTAACAAGAAACTTGTCTAGATCTCAAAAGGCCTAAACAAGAAACCTATCCTACTTTCTACATATTTCCATTCCCTAGGTCACGGGTGTCTAACTTGCGATGTCACGTCATCACATGATGTATTGTGACTTTTTCCCCCTTTTCTAAACTGGGGATGGGCACGGCCAGTGGGCGGTGCATCCGGCTCGCGGGCTGCGAGTTTGACACCCCTGCCCTAGATTATGTTTCCACACACTGTTCTCAAATTAATGGCTTTTACACTAGTTTAAGTAAATATTGAAATACAATGGAAGCTAAAAGAACCTGACTATGCTTAGTTTAGAAGAATGGCTGGGATTAATTTTTCAATGGTTTTAAAAGACTGAACAAAGGAGACTAGTGACCTACCCATTTCTGTGTAGGGTAGGAGAGGATGTAATTATTTTAAAACCCAAAACTACATTTAGGGTAACCTAATCATAATAATTAAGGGATAGAAAAAACTGCTTGGGATAATAACATATTTTTCTTCCCATCAAGATTTTGAGAGGCAAATCTATTGGGATGATTTATAGGATTGTTTCCAGTGTTGACTCAAACCTGATATGAGATAACCTACAACTTTTTCTCATTCATTGCCATGTTTATACAGCTAGCTAGTTGAGTTTGAGTTAGTTCAGAGTAATATTTAAACTCAGCCATGACAGGTTTGAAGCCATAGTTTAACTTTTATCATTATGTGGGAATCATATTTCATGCAACAATACAAAGGTTATCATAAGGAATACTCACAAATGACCAAACATTTAGGTTTTAGATTAGTATGAATCATCTTTCATTTAATATAGGAATTCTAAAATACTAGTTTTGGACTTACTAGTGAATAGAAGGATTTCTAGGACTGCTCCAAATGCTGGCATATGATTGACAACAGCTGTTTAAATACTGAATATTATATCAAACAACATTCTTCTATTAGATGCTTCTAATAAACATTTTAACAGAATAACCAATCTTCTAGTCCAATCCTCTGCTCAAGCAGGAAACCCCTATTTCATTTTCAGACAAATGGTTGTCCAGTCTCATCTTATTTTAGATCATTGCCTTTCCTTCCACTTTGACTCTTTGCTTAAGCTGCAGTCCTATATTTGCTTATTCAGAAGTAAACTTTACTGAACTCATAGCAATGCATTTTATAGATAGACGTATTTTGGAAACCTCAGAATGCCAACATTTCTATTAGATTTTGCATAATACAGAAATTAAGTGTACTTGACACAATTTCCATTATGGTAATTTTTCTGGGTTCCCAAATACTATAGTTTGTAGAGAAAAATTGGATTCACACTTAGTTCTACTCTTTCTTCTGTTAGTTGTAGGTGAATCACTGGTAGGTGGGCATGCTGAATAAAATACATGCCACAGCTGTACTTGGCCTTGTCAGAGAGCCAATTTGCTTTATGCCAGTCTGTTCAACAGTGTTTCCTGGTCATAGTCCATCTGTTTCAAGTTCACAAAATGCTGAAGAATACAAATATCTCTTCTCATTGTAGGCACCCTATTTCACTTACATTTTGATTGTGAAGGAGAGTTTAACAGAGAAATGCTGATAATATATCTCCTTTAAATTTGTCAACAAAATAGATAGTAACCTTGGAATTCATTGGTAATACTTGGAGTTTTGTCCATTCAAAAGCTTGCACATATGATGCTGCTGTTCTGCATACCATCAAAAACAATGTGCGGGAAGGGGAGGGATATAAAGAATTTTGGGTTACAAAAACAGATTATCTAAAAAGCCACCCACAATAAAGTTTAGGATAGCCCAATGGTCTTAAAAGTAACACAGATTGTCTCTTTAATTTTCCAGGAAATAGACTGCTTTCAGTTCTGATTTTGGTTTATCAGGAATACATATGAAAATTAATGTCATTAAAAAAGAGTATCATATATCTCTCCACTATCACCATCACCAGAAGTGAAATGCTCCACTTTGTAAGGTCAATTTATGACAGTAAATATTAGTAGAGTTTAGTGGTTGCCCAAAACTGATTTAATAGGATCAGACTAAAGCTGAAAAAGTGGATGAGAGATACAGCTCCAAGGTATTTGCTTAGGCAACATACAGGTCCTAAGATTAAACTAACTGTCCTCCTGATGTCATCACTGCTTTTTTTTCATTATATTCTTGGTTTAAAATATATTAATGGCCAATTTAGCTATGGTTAAAAGGAATGAAAGCCTGTTTGCCTGTACTGATAATTCCGGGTACCTACAACAAATTTAAATTTGGGGGTTGGAAGATGGCATAATCCAAAATTGCAATCCAAAATATGAAACATATCAAAATCTTACTGAGATTTTGTAAAAATACATTTAAGTACTGAATATAGATTTACGTGTTTCAGCAAATACACAAATTTCCTGATTTTCTGATTACATCATTATACCTGCACCATTATTTTACACCATTACAATTATACCATTATTTTACACTTGTTAAGGAGTCATTTATTTCTCATCAACTGGGCTTCTTTTGTGACTTTGCCTAGATTTATTCTTTTCCCCAAACAACCACTTTATAAACACATGGAACAACATAGGAGAACAACCACATCAGGACTAGATTCAGCAGTCCATCTGCATTTAAAAGACACAGGCCACTCTTTTGAAAACAACAAAGTCTCTATTTTGGACAGAGAGGATTGCTGATTTGAAAGAGGTGTTAAAGAGGCCATCTATGTCAACATTGAACAGCCTTCTCTCAACAAAGGGGGAGGGATACAACATCATCTATCTCCAATCTACAACACAGTTCCAGGAAGGCTCCACACCAATTTGCATCACTCAGGTGACCCTGATGACACAGATAAACCTCCAGGTGACCTTAATCACCCACTAAAAGAATGCCAATGACCAGCTGTCTACAAGGAGCATAAATCCTTCCATTCCCCACCATCCAGTCAGAGCTGAAGAAGCTTCTTGGATGAGAAGTGAAACATCTTCAAAGAAAAACGAGAAAGTCCAGTTGCCTCTTGAAAAAAGCACCTTTGGGACAACTATAAGTTGGATGACTGAGCATCTCCATAGACATTATGGAGAGAGAGAAGTTCCCTGAAGATGGGTTCCAGCATGAATCTGAAAGCTTGGAAGACTAAACCTCTGGTCCCAGTGACCAACTCAGTTTGGATCCTGCAACATTATCCTGGAACACCTACTGTACTTTTCAGAGTATAAGATGCACCCCCCCCAAAAGAGGGTGTAAATGTTGGTGCCTCATATACACCGAATACAGCCATTTTTGGCCTCCTGAAACCCCACCCTGCTCATCCCATTTTCGCCAAAAGTAGGCCTGTTTTTCGCAAAAATGGGATGCGCAGAAGGTTTGGGAGGCCTGCAGAGTGCTCCTGGGGGCTGGGGGGGGGAGGGGGCAAAAACCAGATGCGTGGAGTCAAAAAATGATTTTTTTCTTGTTTTCCTCTTCGAAATCTTGGTGCGTCTTATACTCCGGTGCGGCTTATAGTCCAAAAAATATGGTATATTTGCCTTCATTTGTCTGTCAACAATACACATGAATTCTACAGATTGACAGTAGTGTTACAAATCTGTAGCTTTTATATGTTGAATACTTCACTGTAGGCTTGGAATGTACTCTTTAGTAAATGTTTATAGGGAATGTAGTCATATTTGTCTAATTATTTACATTTGACAGCTTGGGATGTAGTTTCCTGTCAATTAAATGCAGCATAAACAAGCACAGCAGAAACTGAAGTGATTAAGTAGTCAATATAGTGGCCAGGTTTTCTGAAACTCACAGAAATAATATAATGGTCTTATTTTGTTTCTGTGAATCTGAAATTGCTGCTCAGTGACTTTAGTTCTATTGTCTAACAAAGAATTCAGTCTAGCAATGACTGCCATTCTGTGCTACAATCTTGGCAAGACATAAAACCTAAGAAAGACGTAGTAAGATATACAGTATACCTCTGATGGGTATATTGTGTGTCTCACTGTGTAATCCTTAGGATTATTCAATATCAGACCAGTGGTGGGATTCAGCCAGTTCACACCTATTCCAGAGAACTGGTTGTTAACCTTCTAAGCAGTTCGGGGAACAGGTTGTTGGAAGAAATCTTATTTTGTTTTTTTCCACTTTGCAGGGCTAATCCTGTAAGGAAGGCAGGTCTGGTGTTGTTTCTAGCCTAATCTTTATTGCCCTGCTTACAGAAACTGCCTCTCTGGTTAACCCTTATTAAGGCGAAGCTCCCATTGACATGAGTGACGAGTTGGCCATACCCAAATGGTGACATGACCATCAAGCCACGCCTACTCAGCTGGTCATTAGGGCAGAGAACCGGTTGTTAAATTATTTGAATCCCATCACTGTATCAGACATCATTAAAGTATCCCTGAATAACAGAATAACAGAGTTGGAAGGGATCTTGAAGGTCTACTAGTCCAACTCTCTGTTCAAGCAGGAGACCCTGTACCATTTCAGACAAATGGTTGTCTTATCTCTTCTTAAAAACCTCAGGTGATGGAGCACCCACAACTTCTGAAGGCAAACAATTTCACTGGTTAATTGTCAGACAATTTCTTCTTACTTCTAGGTTGGTTTTCTCCTTGATTAGTTTCCATCCATTGTATCTTGTTCTGCCTTCAGGGGCTTTGGAGAATAGGTTGGCCCCTTCTTCTTTGTGCAGCCCCTTAGATATTGGAACACTGCTATCATATCATGCCTAGTCCTTCTTTTCATTAATTTAGACATACCCAATTCCTGCAACCATTCTTCATATGTCCTTCAGTCCCCTAATCATCTTTGTTGCCCTTCTCTGCACTCTTTCTAGAGCCTCAACATTTTTACTGTGGTAACCAAAACTGGATGCAATATTCCAAGTATGATCTACCAAGGCATTATAAAGTGTTACTAACATTTCATGTGATCTTGATTCTATCCATGTTAATGAAAGTGAAAGTGTTGCTATAGCACAAATACCCACTAATTAGCAATAGCAATAGCACTTAGACTTATATATCATTTCACAGTGCTTTTACAGCCCTCTCTAAGTGGTTTACATAGTCAGCATATTGCCCCCAACAATCTGGGTCCTCAGTTTACCCACCTTGGAAGATGGAAGGCTGAGTCAACTTTGAGCCTAGTGAGATTCAATCTATCAAACTGCTGACAGCAGAAGTACCCTGCAGTCTTGCATTCTAACCACTGTGCCACCACAGCTCTTGCTTCCTTATTGACGCAATTTATCTCTGTACCTCTGTTCAGAGGTACTCTAAGAGACTATATCCAACAATGTTTTATTCTGAGGAGTTTCCCATCCATCCCATGGAACCACATATTTCATTCTGAAGAGTCTTCACTCTGAAGAGGAATTGGTCCAGAAAGCTGATCAGCAGGGCAGAGAAGAGCATCAGGCACTAGATCTTAATAACGTTAACTGGGGACTTTGTCCAACTATATTACCCTTCGTATCATTTAGAGCATAGGATTCATTCTGCCACAAGAAGAGTGAGTCCTGGGCAGTGGTAGCCATTGGTGGTTGAGAGCATCATAATGGATAGAAACAATATTTCTCTGTTGGTAGCTCATTTTATTGTTTAGGCAGGCTACAGCAGGTGATTGAAGTTGTCAGAACCAAAGACTACACTGCCAGGTGGAAGCTCTCCATAATTTTAGGCAAAAGATTTCACAAACCTCTTTTGAGGTCTAAGGAATCAAACTCTCCTGCTTCAGGTTTCAAATATTGACTCTCACACAGCTTCTACGGTAGTTCATAGTTTACTCAATGTCATAGAAATAATCACAGTCAATACATGCAAACTAAAACAGTCACTGACAGTTGCTTATCTGAATAGTTTGCTGTTAACAGGAACATGTAAAAGAAGAGTCCAAAATCAGTCCAAGGTTCTAAGCGCCAGATCAGGGTGTCAGCCAGTCTAGATGTCACAGGCAGAATTAACACAATCACATGAAAACCAGAGATCAGACAGTTGATTTTTAGCAAAAGAACATGGGTTAGGGCTATTTCTTAAAGCATCCATCTATCACTAATCAAGAAATTTACTTCTTGCTGAGCAAATATCTTATTTGGGAAATGAATCACTTTTGAGTTCTGCAGTAGTTAGTAAATCAAGCATTGCAATGAGATTTTGTCCTTAATTTCCTCAGCAATTTTATTCTATTTTTTTCAACCTAGTGAAAATAAATACTCTCTTGATCTCACAACAAAACTGGAAAACTACCGTATTTTTCGGAGTATAAGACATACTTTTTTCCCCAAAAAAAGAGGGTGAAAATCTGAGTGCGTCTTATACTTTGAATGTACCCCTGCCCAGCTAAAAGAAGTCCCCAAACAGAGCTTCTGAAAAAAAAGCCCCCAAACAGAGGTTCAGAAAAGAAGCCCCCAAACAGAGGTTCAGAGGCTTTTTTTCTGAAGCTCTGTTTTGGAGGCTTTCAGAGGCAGAAAAGAAAGTTTTTTCTGAAACAGAGTTTCAGAAGTTTCAGAGGCAGAAAAAAAAGCAAGGCACAGAGCTCACAATCAACAAACCTGTTGCTAAAATTCATCTCTGGGAACAGCTGATTGGGGGTATTCCAGGAGGCCGATCCACCTGCCAATCAGCTTTTTTCTTATTTTCCTCCCCAAAAACTAAGGTGCGTCTTATACTCCAGTGTGTCTTATACTCTGAAAAATATGGTATATGGAATAGTTTTCCTGGCATAAAGAGAGATGAGGTTTGATTTAGCTTTCTTCTAGCCTAGTTTTTCAATTTTCAAATTAGTTTATAGTTCTGGGATTTCCTGGTTGTTTCCCAATCACGTACTGACCACACTCACATTTGATTGGCTTTTAAAAAAAAAAAAATCAAAGTTTTCCAATAGCCTTTTCCAATCAGAAAAACTGTACATAGTTTAATTAATATTTCAGTTCTCTCCAAATTATTTCTGCATTTTTCAAAAATAAAAGTTGATTCCTTATTTTTATTTTTTAGCATCCTGTCATCATGACCCGACTTAATAATTGATCCTCATCTGCATTCCTCATCTTTTATCTTCATCTTTTTCTCTCAGCATTCTGTGTCTTCACTGAGCTTTAAGGGGTAGATTTTTTTCTCTCTCTTCAGATAATTTCAATTTTTTAAAAATTTCTGCAAATCTCAGAAATGGTTTGCCCATTTCCACTGAGAATTTCTCTTGCTCTTCAGTGACCCAGTTTTGACTACTTTCCTGCTCGCGTCCATCAGCTAATTGTCTATTATGCCATAAAGTGATGCTGATTACTTTTGTATGATAAGACCCTGCTGAAGGCGACCAATAAAAACACTTAGAAGTTGGCAACTTTGTTCCCATGTAATCACCACACTGCTTGGCCTCTCCAAATTAAAGTGAATTTTATCAAACTGTAACTTATATAGATTGATGTAGATGTAGATCTGTCTACTATAGATAGTTCATCTTTATAAAAAAGGTAGGTTCTTCTATTAAAGATTTTTATTGGTCTCAATTAATGATTTAATATCTTCTCAAATATTGAAGCGCTGCTGTTTCAAAATACAATTATGGAAGGGAAAAAATCACAATGTATTGATTTAAAACAATATATTCTGGGATTATACCTAATTATTTCAAACTTCCAATACTTTTGAGAGTTTTACATGTCCATAAAAAATGGTAAAATTTTCTTCTATTTCATGACATTTCCAACACCTGTTAACATATGTTTTATCTATCCTGGAAATTGTGGAACTGTGAACCATCTGTAAAACATTTTATACCATATGGAACTAGAAGGGCTAGACCAGTTCCTTCCAATACTGATATTCAACTGCTCAGGAATTTTATCCACTGTTATCTATGATAGTCAGTATGCTTTGTGATACAATTTAAAATTTGGGAGCGGAAGACCAACTCTGTTTTTCAAATCTTGTTAAAAAACTGAATTTAACTCTAGATCTTTATCCACTCCATATGACTTTACTGACAATTTCTTGCCATTCTTCTATAGTGTTCTTCAAGATTGAGATATTGATGACATTTGAAACAAGTAATTTATCTTGGGTAATACATTCATTTTGATAATTGGAATTGGAACTTTACATTTCTTTACCTTTCAAGATTTCTTTTGATTTCTTACCATAATTTAGCATAGTTGTTTCAATATATTTCTTGATTATTACCTGTCAGACGCTAACCATTATGTTTCACTGAGTGGGTTATCTGACAGGCAGATTCTTCCCACAAAAGATTTACTTCTCCCTGTGTTAAGTACCTTGCAATTATTTTTGTTGTTTAACATTGATTTTATATCTGGAGAATTCTCCAAAGCTGTGAATTGTTTTCATCAACTGTTTTATTGCTCTTTGCGGTTCTGTGATAGTTAATTCTATATTGTCTGCATAACATTCAAGCTTATATTCCTCTCTACAGATTTTAAGACCTGGTATTTGTTTATCACCTTTTCTGCCAATACTTGTAAAGCAGTGAAGAATAATTGGAGAGAAAGTGGAAATCTTTGCCTGTTGTCTTTGCTTATTTGAAAGTCTGTGGAGGGTGTTCCATTAGTCATAATCTTTGCTATTTGTCACTGGAATATATTTTAACTCAGGCTTTGAACTCTTCTCTAGTCTTCATTTTATACAATATGTCTAGTAAAAATGACCACTGCAAGTCCTCAAAGGCATTTTCCACATTCAGAAAAATTAGTGCAGCTTTCTTATCATTTTTTGTTGATATGTTCTATAATACTGATTACAGTATTATAATTAAGCTATTATCCTTAATGTTTCTCTTCAAGTTTTATAATCTATCTTTAGCAGAAGATTGGTATATATAGCTGTGGTTTCTCTGTGTCATTCCCTTTTACATGTATGCCTGTTTCCATGTTGATGGTACAGGTAGTCCTCAATTTACAACAGTTCATTTAGTGACCATTTGAAGTTACAATGGCACTGAAAAAAAGTGCTTTACGACAATTTTTCACACTCAGGACCGTTGCAGCATCCCCATAGTCGTGTGATCAAAATTCAGACACATGACAAATGACTCATATTTATGATGGTTGCAGGGTCGTGTGATCACCTTTTGCAACCTTCTGACAAGCAAAGTCAATGGGAAAGCCAGATTTACTTAACACTTGTTAGTCTTACTAACTTAATAACTGCAGTAATTTCCTTAATCAATGTGGCAAGAAAGGTCTTAAAACAGGGCAAAAATTCATTTAACAAATGTCTCACTTAGCAACAGCTCAATTGTGACCGTAAGTTGAGGGCAACCTGTATTGCCATCGTTTTAATTTCATTCGATGTGTTTGTTAATGGTTCCTCCTGAATTTCTTTTTGTAATATTGACTATTAACCCATCAGAACTTGTTGCTTTTCATATTTTTTTTTAATTAGTTGTATTGCCTTTTAAATTTCTTGAACAGTTTTAAATGTGCTTAGTCTATGTTCGTCATGAAATTCTTTGACAACTAACTTTTTGATATATTTATTCATAGCAGCTTTATTGATGTTAGCCTCTTAATTCTTTTTAAAAACTGCCAATTATTCTATTCTTTATGCTGAGCCCTTTCTTTTAGATGATTTTGTCTATCTTTCTTTTACTTTTTCTTATGTCTTGTCTGGTTTATTATCATGTTCAAAGTTCTTCTGCTTGACAAATTTTATTTTCTTCTGTAATTCTTCTATTTCTAGTACATTTAATTGTGTGTAGTTTCTTGTAATTCTTTCATTGGTTGTCTGTTTGGGCTAGTTTTATGCTTTTGTTCCAGTTCTCTTATTTTAGTCTCTAATTAATTAGGAGGTCAATTCTATGTTTTAAGCAACCTATATTGATAAATAAATGTTACTGTGTATTTGTGAATAAATATAAATAAATATACAGATATTCTTAGATAAATGTATAAATATTAATTTAATTCATGACATTGGCAAAGATTTGATTAACTATACGAACATAGACTTCTGTGTAGGGTTGCCAGGTCTGCTTCCAAAAAATAACGGACAAGCGGGGGGGGGGGTTAAGTAGTAAAAAAATAAAAAAAAATTTACAATTAAATTATATATTTTCTTACAAACATTTTAACACGTATTAAAATAATCACTTCAAAACTTTACTTAAAATTCAAAACATCAAATATATTATAATAATATGTAAAATATTAAATTACATTTTAATTTCATCATAAAGCTTTTGAATAAAAAAAAGTCCACTATTTTGTGAAAAAAAATAGTGAACATAATGTGAAAAAAGTGGGCTGTCTGCTCAAATAGTGGACACCTGGCAACACTACTTCTGTGGGGGAATGTTGTTCCAGTGTCAAAATGTGCATAATAAGGTTGTGATACTAAAAGTATGATTTATGTCCTTGCATCATGTGTCAGGCTCCAAGTAATGCATCCATCACAAATTGAATTCTGAAGCATTTCGTTTCCTCAAAGAAAAGATATCCACGGCATATGGATGAGAGTAATAAGATCAAAGTTTGCATTGCAATATCACCTCATATGTCCTCATTTTGACACAATCTGTTTGCTGTGAGTGCCTATATAGGTGATGACATGATGTTACTACATGATTCCTGATTATGAGAGATTGCCTCAATGATAAAAATGTTTAAATGGGAAAGAAGCCTTTGAAGCAATTGGTATAGAGTTCCCATACAAGATAAATAAGAAAGCGTATGCAAAGTTGCATCCCTTTTCATTTCAACATATTTGTAAATAAAAATTAAATGTAGCCCTAATATCCTTGAGATTGAGATTGAGCAAAAGGTAATATATTTGAAGATATTCTTTAATGCTTTGCCTTTTAATATTTTAAGATGTTAATGTTCCTGAGTGTAATCACATTTTTTCCTGCAACATGGTAGAGAAAATGTTTGTAGTTGCCCCTTGCCCTCATTAAGTGGCACTCTTTATGAAAAATGTCTGTGCTTTGAAGCAGATCCCCACCTTGGCAAATACCCATAGTAATTGTTCTGTCTAGCTAATTTCCAATAATGCAAAACGTTGTCTACATCTTCTCTGATTGTGAGGAATTGGTAATCAGGTCAAGCACCATTGGCTATGAGAATAGTGAACTGTAGAAAATGGTTTCATTGCTGAGTAACAATGCTGTAGGCTGCTCAAGGTAAATAACATGTTCATTACTTGGGAATTCATTCTTCATATCTACAGAAAAATTGATACATGCTCACAGAGCAAGCCTTGGAGCTTTTAACCATTAATGAATGCGCTCTGATCAGTATTCAAACTATTATCATAAAAGGCCTCCCAAAATGAAATTCAGCATGGAAATAGAAAGGGCTAATTTATAATGTTGAAGGTCCATTGCTACTACAACTCACTTAAATAGCTAGAAGGTTTCGGAAAAATAGTTCTTTCTGTCTAGAGCAGCCATTTCACAGCCAGCTTTATTATTACTACAGTTGCGAACAACAAAATAGTTAGATCCTGAACTCCTAAGTCACACAATTAACATTTGCTGTCTAAATTGCTACTGAAGAATACAGATTTGTGTACTTTTTAAAAGCTTGTGGTGGAAAAAGGAAAAATTGTAAAGAAATATTTTCATAATTTGCATATGCAATACAATACATGAATAGGGCAGAAAAAGAAATGGTTTTATTTCAATGTTTTTTTAAACAAAGGAATTAGAAAATTTAGTACAGATTCTTTTGAAAATTATTTAATATAATTCTTCATTGGGAACTCAACTCTTTTCTTTTTTCCAAGATGGCAAGAGTGGTTCCGATAGGAAATGGCATAAACTATCTAAACCTGCAAAACGTCTGTACGGAATAACTTGTTATCTTTCGGTTGTTCCAAATTACTAAATTACTTCCAAAGTACTAAATTACTTCCAATGCATTTTAAAGGCAACCAAGTCAACGTTGGAACTATTGAGCACTGGAATATGAGTAAAATGAGAATATTGAACATTAGAATATTGAGAGGATGTAGCATGTACATTTGAAACTGCTACCACTAGAAATTTGCCTATTCACAAAATGGTTATGATGGTTTGCATAGCTAGTCATGAAACATCCATTTGCCAGAAGAAAACCTGGTTCTTTATATTGTTTTTTAGTTTTCCAATTGAAACTTTCTGAAGCCTAGAGGCATTGCATCAAATAAAGATGATTTTAGACTACGTTGTTTAGCAGCACAATGGCTTCCCATTTTTTAAAAATTAAATAATTTTTTAGAAAGGGGGCAGGAGCTTGGTAGGTATGAAGAGCCATGTGTAGGAGCCTATCACTGTTTATTTATCTATTTAAAATTAAATGTATATGGCCACCCAAGTTGCATACAGTGATTCCAGGTAGCTTACAGCATTAAAATTCCACAATATAAAACCTCACTACCACCATCTCCAAATCCCCACCCCCAGTAGAGGCAATAGATACAATAACATTTATTTATTAAATAAAATTTTCTGGCCCTGATTTACATTATTCTAGACACCTGGCTAGTACAGCCTGCAATCTCTCAGGCAGCCATGGGCAAGGGGAAGATACTTCTGAAAATCAATGGCTCAATATCTGAGCAGGTTGACACAGGAAAATACCTGCAATATTGTTAAAGATTTAAAAAAAAGAAAAACTTCCCCAGTCCACCTCCAAAAATTGAAAAGGTGTGTAGTGGGCAGTCCTCTTCCATGTAAAGGTACAATTGGAAATGGAAACACTCCAATTGTCAGAATAAATCTACCTTGCTGATTCCACAGGAAGACCTTAAGACCTTCTCTGTCCAAATTCTGCCTTACAACACCACTCTACGTAGAATTGTATTCCATTCATGTAAGAGTGCTTTTGGATTCAAGGTTCTTGCACATCTTTCTCTAATGTCCTTCTGGGATCCTCTTTACTTTTCTTGCATCCATTAAATACTAAATTTCTAATGTTATATAGAGGTTTCTGTATTCAGAAAGGATCAGAAGAAGGGGAGACAAAATCTCAAGAACCCTATCTGTCTATATTCTATATTTTAAACAAGGATGATGTAGTATTTTGTTGACAAAATGCAATTGTGAATTAGGCAAGGAAGAGGAGATCATTGCCAAATTGACATTATGACTCCAAATGCATTTCGTGAGCTATGTGTTGTGTTGCTTACCAATAAATAGATCCATTTTCAAAATATTTGGAGCAGGAATCTCAAAATTTGTAAACACATACACACATACAAACACATTTGTAAACACACATACAAATATCAGGGCTATAGTCAGAGGTACCAAAGCCTTGTAAATTCTATCTACAATCTGATGATACAAAGGAAAGAGAAATGAGAGCTCATAATGACATCCTATATGTGTCTGTCCAGAAGTGAGGCCTGTTGAATTTTACTCCATGTTTAGGACTTCCAGCCTAGAATACTTTGAAGAAACAATACACAGTATTCCTAAGCAAGTGGATATAGGAGAATTACATAGTCTTTTTGACTTTCATAAATCATTTCCAATTCCCACAAAATGATGCTTCGGGTATTTACCAATGTCAATTTGTTCAATTACATTTGGACTATATATACTTAGAGGACTTGAATAAATTGTAGTTTAGGTTCTGAAATATAAGTCCTTATACCATAAAACTCATTTCTCTGTTTTATAAACATCAGTCATCAAATCTACTTTGTTATAATGTTACAAATGTTTGTTGACTCAAATTAGGAAAACATGATTTGTAGGGTTTTTTAAAAAAATCTACTGAGAAGCAAGTTTACCTAATGTTAAACTGCATGCAGTTTATGTCTAAGAGTAAATTGTCGAAAAAAAATGGCCAATTAAAAACAGATTTTTTTTTGTGAGGAATGGCTTTAAAAATCTTGCCTTAACTATGAGAGAAGTACACTGCCATCTGTTGGAAAAATTCTGCAAATTCATTAAACTGTAAAAAAAAATTCTATTGCAAAGACTGAATCAGAATAAGTAAGTAGATTTGTTGTTGTGTTTGGGAGATTACACTTTTCTTCCAAATAAAATTTCACTATTCATTGAGTAAGCCTAAGAAAAATACCATCTCACAGATATAGACATAGTTTGATTTCAGGTATATATTAAGGTTTAGATTTGAGAGACTTTTAAATTGGAAAAGAAGTATGCAGCAAGGAGACGCACGATGAAAATCACAAGTCCAACAGTAGTAGAAGTGAATGCAAATAATCAGCAGAAATATGGGACTGTAGCATATTGTCTACTATGTTTACGATGGGTGTAATTAGACATAATTCATCATTTTTCAATATTGCTTTTAGGATTGTTCAATTATCAATTTTAATTATGGATGGATTACACGGGGGCCGTACATTAAAAATAATTTGTTTGAATCATTTTCTATTAATTTTCCAACCTATTTCTATGGCAAATGGAAAGGATTTAGTAATTGCAACTTTTCTGTGCTCAGGTAATGTTTACTCAAGCATTCTAGACAAGGCATTCTATTCACTCTTAGGTATCACAATCCATAATGGGCTGCTGGCACACAAAAGAAATGAATATTCCCAATAGATAAATAAGCAATTGTCCTTTAATTCTATTCATGAAAAAATACCCTTTTTAAATTTTAATAGGTACCTTTAGAGAAAAGGAAAGATTATTGACAAAGAAAAAAAATATGTCTTGTGCTGTGAACATTTCCTCCTGAGTTTTGTTTTAGTGGGGGATAAACTATAGTTGTTAAAAAATATGTTTTAAGAAAAAAAAAACAGTAACAACAATCCTTTCTCATCCTTAATAGTGTGGATGAATAATTGGAGAAATAGATCCTTCCCTTTGAAAATAGAGTTTAAACTATATGCCAGCTTGATAGCAAAAGATATTCACCAAAGTAATTCTGCATTGTTTGTCATATGGACACGCCTTTGAAGGTTGAAAAAAACTCCATCTAGTATTTCACTCACTTCCATGTACTGTACCATCTATACTCCATTGTCCTTTTAATGATTTTTTTTTTCAACAAACAATAGTGTTTGTTAAGAATGTATACTCAGGGCAAAACAAACATTATTACAGTAGATATTATATTGGAAGACATTGTACCTCACAACTCCCTCCCAAATCTTTCCCAATTATTATTTTTTCCTTCCTAGTCCAACAACACAGTCAGATGAAGAGAGAGCTATTGTAATTTTTTCCAAAAGAAATGCATTTAAGATTATTCCCCAGGAAGAGTAGATATGATTTAAATTATATCCAGATTATTGACAAGAATTCTGAACAGTGTCCAGTTTTCCCATTTTGTCTATCTATGGTTGCCAATCCCATCTGAAACCTATCCTGGAATTTCCTTTTCCCCTACAGAAAACACATGTATGTTAAATGCTTGCATATATGTATGCACATATATGAAAACACGTGTATGTATATATCTGCCAGAAACTTTTCCCTCAGATGTTAACTGAATTAAAATATTGATTAAAATTGTCTATTAGATAATATGTATGATTTATAAAATTAATTTATTCCTTGATCATGATATACTGACCATTCTCTTTGTCACAATTAAACCATTCTCTGGAATAAAAGTATACCACACACACAGATAAACACTTCTAACAGCAAAGCAAGTGAGAAAAAAATGGGGTAGTGTTAGCAGAAAGGTAGCAGAATTAGGAAGAAAAAGAAGCAAAAGGGGGAAACAAAATGACATGGGTTTAGAATGCAGGGAAAAGATCACTGAAAAGGAAGGAAGTCCTGTCAAAATATTACAGAAATAGTCCTGTAATGTTGACATGAAGTTTTTAGGGAAAGGAGCTAAAATCCACAAGGCTAGCAGCCTTAACAAGCAAGCTGGCTATATGCTAATCATGAATAACAGAATAACAGAGATGGAAGGGATCTCGGAGGTCTTCTAGTCCAGCGGTCACCAACTGGTGGTCCGTGGACCACTGGTGGTCCGCGAGAACATTTTGGTGGTCTGCAGAAAAAATATTTGCATTTTTTATATTGCACTAAATCAGGGGTCCTCAAACTATAGCCCCTGGGCTGAATACATGTAATGAACGTTTGTGTTGCTGCAAAGAGTCTCCTTGTGTGGGACAGAGGGGGGAAGAAATTCCAACTTGGGGTCTGCTTCAGCCTCCTGGTGCGGGGCTTTGGGCGAAGCCTGGAGGGAAGTGCTGCTGGTGGCAAAGAGCTGGAGGGCCTTGTTCCAGTGGGACTGCATCATGGCCTGGAACTGGCTGACCATCTCAGACTGCTGAGCCTCCAGGCACTGGTACCTGGCCTTGCACTCCCACAGGTCTTCGCTCTGCTTGGAAAGCCTATGCTCATAGCCTTCAGTGAAGTGCTTTGGCTGAGCTTCCTTCTTGGTCAGATCCAATTTGAATTGAGCTGTTTTGCAAACTCTTTCTTGTGGTGGCTGCTTAGCTCCAACAACTGCTTCCTGTTGGGGTTCTAAGGAGCCCGGGTAGGGAGGTGAGGAGTGGCTGGGAGGGGAGGGGCAAGTAAAGGCCAGCATGGTGCCCCTTGATATGAGTGACATTGAATTGACCATGCCCACTCAGTCACATGACCATCTAGCCACGCCCACCCAGCCGGTCATTAGGGCAGATCATATTAGTGGTCCGTGGGAATTAAAACTATGAATTTAGTGGTCCCTGAGGCTGAAAGGTTGGTGACCCTTGTTCTAGTCCAACCCACTGCTCAAGCTGGAGATCTAAAGCGTTCCAGACAAATGGCTGTCCAGTCTCTTCTTA
This sequence comes from Pituophis catenifer annectens, assembly GCF_029215685.1. Taxonomy (NCBI): domain Eukaryota; kingdom Metazoa; phylum Chordata; class Lepidosauria; order Squamata; family Colubridae; genus Pituophis; species Pituophis catenifer. Next base: position 258,765,075 of record NW_027256881.1, on the reverse strand, counting down.
AAAGCCTTCAGTGATGGAGCACCCATAACTTCTGAAGACAAGCTGTTCCACTGATTAATTGTTGAACAGCTTACCTTCAGACGTTCATATAGCGTGTTGCATCAAAAGCAGTACACTATTCAGCAGTGATACCTATAGTTATGTGTACCTCTTGCTATTCCTTTATTTTCCAGAGGTTTTTCTGATGTTATATAACAGTTCATTTGGAAACTGGTATGTAGTTTCAAAGGGAAACATCACACTTCCCGCCTTTTCCTCCACTCACTAAAGGTTTAGGAATATTCAGTTGGTATTGATAATGACATTTTTGCTCCTTCCCATTCCTATTCCCTCCCACTTTCTTTGAAGGGAAATGGTAAGCACTGCCAATATTCTTTTACTGAAACATGCCCTAAGCATATGGTTGAATATTAATTGATTTTAGGTCTAATCCAAGAAATTACAGCAATATATGTTTTTTTAAAAGCTTATATGGAACCATACATTAGTTAAGGCTGTGGTTATACTTCAGCTATATAAATTATAAGTTTATTTTATTTATTTATTTGTATTTCATCAAGCATGTATTTTATGACAGATACAAGTGTAAACATAATTATAAATTCATGAAATGGATACGAATAAAAGGAAACATTAGGACAGGGACGGTAGGCACGGTGGTGCGCTTAAGTATGCCCCTTAAAGACCTCTTAGGAATGGAGTGAGGTCTATGGTAGACAGTCTAAAGTTAAAGTTTTGGGGGTTTGGGGAAGAAACCACAGAGTCAGGTAGTGCATTCCAGGCATTGACAACTCTGTTACTGAAGTTGTATTTTCTGTATTCTAGTTTGGATCGGTTTACCATGAGTTTGTATCTATTGTGTGCTCTTGTATTGTTTTGGTTGAAGCTGAAGTATTCATTGGCTGGTAGGACATTGTAGCAGATGATTTTATGTACTATGCTTAGGTCAGACTGAAGACAGCGAAATTCTAAATTGTCTAAGCCCAAAATTTCAAGTCTGGTGGCATAAGGTATTTTGTTGCGAGCAGAGGCATGGAGGACTCTTCTTGTGAAATATCTCTGGAGTTGTTCGATTGTATTAATGGCCGATATGCAGTGTGGGTTCCAGATAGATGAGCTGTATTCAAGAATTGGTCTGGCAAAAGTTTTGTATGCCCTAGTCTGCAGTTCAATATTACCGGAGAAGAAGCTACGCAAGATTAGCTTCTTAATGCTTAACAACTCTTAATGTTTTTTTTTACAATGCTGTTACAGTGAGCTCTGGCACTTAGATCATTTGATATGAGTACTCCAAGGTCTTTGACAGAGTGAGGGTCATCTGTTAGATCATATCTGCCCAGCTTGTATTTTGTGTTCTGATTATTTTTGCCTATGTGTAAAACAGAGCATTTGTTGGTTGAGATTACAATAATCATGTCATTTTTTTACCAATATCAATTATTTCAATGTTGTCTAAGAATTCTGGAGACTGATGCCAGCACATCTGGAAGGTGTTAATTCTATGAATACTGATTCAGACAATACATTTCTATGTAAATGGCAAATCTTTAACTTGATTAGGGTTTTGTATAGTTCTCCTTTATACAGTTTTCCTGAGGCTAGGCAGAGGTGGCGAGGTACTAGTTTCCTCTTCTTTGTGGACAGGATTCATTTTCAACAAAGATTATTTGGTGATAATAGTTTGCCACTATTTCCCAGTATTATGAATTTGACAAACATGACTAATCACAAAATGACCTGCTTTAAAAAAAATGAGAAGAACATTGCTAGAGAAGACATACAACCTTACACCTTTTGGATGACTATACACAAAGAAATTACATTCAGTGCATACTGTAATCATGCAACCAAAATGGTATAGCATCAAGATTCTATGCACCTAGAAAGGCAGCTGAAGAAATTAGGTTTTCATTGTTTTCTGCTTTTTCCAAATAATGATTATTCCATTATAATCATTTCCCCACTTCTACCACTATCAAACACTGATAAGGCAGGCTTAGTTAATATTATGGTACATATTCTTATATCCAGAACACAAATGAAGGCAATCTGGGCTTGGTTTCCTGCTCTTAACAAATTACAGATGGGATTCCTGATGTGATCATACACATTTCTTCTGTTTGCTGCTATAACATCTGCTTCTCCCATCTTCAAATGTGAATGTTTCAGTTCAACCACAGATATCCAGATGTGCTCTGTTCCAAAAATCCATGCATTCTATAGGAAATTATTTGTCTTGTTACAAACATTAAAATGCATTTAATCATGCAGGAGTGACCTAAATTGTACTAGATGTATTAAAGAGATGTTTGAGGCAGGCTTCAAGCACCTGAATTCAGGCATATGCTATTTGCTTTCAGAATTAGAAAAGGATGTGAGAACAGAGTCTTAAAACTCTCTGTGAACTGCTAAAAGAAAAAAAAAGCCCAAAGAAGCATAACCCTTCTAATTTTTAAAGTAACAAAAATCATTATAGTCTTTACAAAATGGCCCAAAATTCTTATGAAAAGGTGATCAGGAGACAACTTCAGGGCACATATAAAAGAACAGGCCATGCTCTATCCCTATTATCCCTTTTCATGTTATAATAATTTTAAATGATTACAAATGAGAACATATGGAATATTTGCAGGGAACATCTCAACAAAGCTTTGTTTATTAAGTTAATTCTTATTGAGCTTCTCTGAATAGGAAACTTTTTAATGTAAACTTCAGTTGCTGGATGGAAAGTTACTTGAGTCCCTTTGTTAAGACTGAAATACTGCTTCACTGTTTTTACAGCTAGCTCGCTGAATATAGTCAGAGAATATGAATGACACTTCTATACCCCTGTAGGGAAATGGGTTTTTCCCAGGATTCACAGCCACATTACCTGTGATCCTCACCCAATCCTATCCACAGGTGGTGTTCCATTACTTTTTAAGCACTGAATGCAAAAGTGCCAGTACCGCTTTACTAGTGAAATATTTAAAGATGAGAGATTGAATTCTTCCTTTCTGCATACAGAGTTAGGCACTTAAAGTTTTGAGCAAACTATATGGCTGTATTCAGAACCACAGTTAAGGACAGTTCCATTTTAATATTTACACCAAGGAATGTAATGCTGAAACAGTTCTACAAGCAGTGTTAGATAGATGCATAAATGCATCAAAACAAGAATATACACAACATTAGCCATTGATCTCAGTGGAAATTAGTATCTTTCCCTTCCCCCCAAACACACACACACACAAACACACACACACACACACACACACGTGTCAAAGAATGCACACTGTATCTCTTTCACCCAACAACCAAGCAAGTTATTTAAAAAAGTAGGAAATTGTCAGAGTACAACCACATTCACATGATTCAGCAATTTGAATTGCACACACACACACACACACACACACACACACACAATCTCATGATGTTGTTTTCACTCACTTGCATCGATTCCTTTTGCCCTCTTTCTTGCTGACCCATCCAAATCCAGATGGGCTGTTCATTGATTCTTTGGTTCTACTAGTTCCACCCATTCCCAGCTAATTCTCACTGGGTGGTCTTTATCCTCTTGGCCTCAACTCTCACCTTCCTGCTCCAAGCCAACATACTGGGCAATTCATTTCACCAGGGGAATTTGCCAGTCAATCTACTTCTCCTTCACTTAAGCTGCAATCAAACATGGGGTACAGCAGGGAGAAGGCTGCGGAAGCCTTGTATATGTTCACTTTAACTCTTTTTAAAAAATAAATTAAAGTTTTAATGTAAATCTTGTTGAAGATTATTTCATGTTAATATAATTCAAGTCCATGTTTAATCCTGGCGTTCATATTTTAACTTCGTCTATCTATTATTGTACAAGATGGAGATGTGATATGAAATTTCCATTATTTTCTACGAGATATTTTTTTTTCTGAATGGAATCTGATCAGTGGTGGGTTGCTCCTGTCTGGTTCTTTAGAACTGGGAGTAAAAGCAGAGGGATGCTCCGCCCACCCACCCAGATGCCATAATTGATAATCTGCTCATGCACAGAAGCTTCTGTGCATGCACAGAAGCGTGTGCATGCACAGAAGAGTGTGCATGTGCGCACGCACGAGCGAGCGAAGCAAGCACGCATGCATGTTCCCATTGTGAACCGGTAGTAAAGGTAAATAGAACCCACCCCTGAATCTGATCTATACTGCTTTAGGGATAGTTTATACACTGGTAATGCCACAGCATGCTACCTAAGGTATTCAGCTTTCCATTGAGGTTTATTTATTGCCGTATCAGTTCATAAACGCATGGATGAAGATATATTAGAAGCAGCAGTCTAATCAGTGACCATTCTAGTCACTCTTTCTGTCACAGCCAAACAATTTATGAATGGGCTGCCTTGGATTAACATACCAGTTTGTGGAGGAGATTCTGGTGTGCTGCAGTCTGTTTACCATAGGTTAGTAATGGCAGAAATAGCAATAGCACTTAGACTTATATATCGCTTTACAGTGCTTTACAGCCCTCTCTAAGTGGTTGGACATGAATACGGTGCAATATCAAATAGGTACAACCAAGGCAAAGCAGGTATCCTGTTTAAAACATATGAGATACTGGCTGCCTTCTGAGACCTAGTGTATTTGTGGGATGTCGTTAAGGATAACAGTTTTCTGGTTTCAATCATAAAAGCATCCATCCATTTTTTCAGTCTTCGCAAAGTAAGCCAACTGTAGAGAAGCAGAAAATTATATGCAAACAAAAAGCTGCTTCAACATATGTCAATGAACCATGCAAATTCATTGTGAATAGCATTTTGCTGGGGCAGTTGTCTATTACAATATTTTGCTATTTCTAAATAATTACCGAAGAATTGGAAACAAGATAATCCAACAATTGTAAAATGATTTTTAATACTTAATAAACACTGTCCAAGAAGTCATCATTTTCCACTTCAGAATTCCAGCTCAGTAGTGTAAATTCTGTTCAGATGTTCTCTTGATTAAGCAACAACAATGCTGAAACAAAATGAAAAGTAATCCATAGGTCATTCATACGGGTCAGTGAGTGGTGTTCATTGATGATATTGGATTGCCAGGTAGAAGTAAAGTTCCTGGCTAAGTAACACATCTAAGATTAGAAAGTTTTGAAAGAGGTAAAGGCAGCATTATAGGGCCAATGGATGTAGTTGGAATTTTGCAGGAGTTCCCCTAGAACTTTCATAATATACTCGATAACTTGTACTCTGTTGGGTCATCATTTCAGGGAGAAACAGAGAAACAGAATAAACACAGGTGACCAAAAAAGCAGCGGGAGTGGGTGGGACTTACTGCCAGCTTTACCATTGAGGTTTTTTTTGGGAAGCTGGCAAGAAGCATCAAAAATCTTCCTTCCTTCCTTCCTTCTTCCCCTCCCTCCCTCCTGATTCAAATCTATCTATCTATCTATCTATCTATCTATCTATCTATCTATCTATCTATCTATCTATCTTTCTTTCTTTCTTTCTTTCTTTCTTCTTTTCCTTCTTTCCTTCCTTTCTCTCTCTCTCTCTTTCTTCTTTCCTTCCCTCCTTCCTTCCTCAGGACACTGTAGAATTCAGAATGGGCATATTCCACAATTCTGGAATTCAATGTGAGATTGTTGAAGGAAGGAAGGAAGGAAAGAAGGAAGGAATTTCAATAAATTTGTGTTGATGATTGGTGTCTGGCATTAAATGTCTAATACAATGATGGATTTGCCCTTGAATAATTACAAAAGAATTCCATTCATTCTTTTATTGAAAAAGTTTTTCAAATACAAATTTTTCCTCACTCTTTCTCTCTTGCGATCTTGTTATTGAAGATGAGTATTGTTTGCATTCAGGAACTTTCACAGTAATTAGTGTTTTACTGTCACAATTAGTGTCAGAGATTGTTCAGAATGTTCAGATTGTGCTGAAGTGAGCACAATCTCCCCAAATTTCATCCCCTTTGGGGGAGTCATTAGTTCCAGAATTTAGACACACTCTGTACCTTAGCCCATTTGAAATACCTTGATCCAAAACTGTTGCCCTGTGATGCATCCTTTTTCCCAGTTAATGGTAAGGACAATGAGAGTTTTAGAAATATATAGATGTGCAATGCCATCAGGGTAAGGATATCAATAATAGGCACATAAGTTTGGAAAACTTTATTTTCCAAAAGGTTAAAAGAAAGGCAATTTGGTCAAGAATTTAATTCCATGGTGGTCATGATACCTGAATTACAAAACACAAAACCAGTTTTTTGAAATAATTATTTTATACTTCTGTACTTGTCTTTATTGATGAGCCTCACAATCAAGAGAAGGGTGGCCACAAAATGAATAGAAGCTAAGGAGGGAAGCCAAACTGCATATTTGTCTCCTCAAACTGCCACATCAAAATAGTCATTTTATAGAAGACAAACTGGTGATGCATAGAGAAAGATAATCATTTCCTCTCTAGTGATTTATAGCTTCTTATAGCTCTACCCAGCCATCACTGGAGCAATAAAAAACCTGTCTTTATTAGAGTCAAACAAGCAAATTAGCTACCCACTCACACCACACTGATACTCCCTCCACCCAGAAACCTCCCCCTCTCCCAGGCCAAAGCATACTCATAATGCAGACAAATACACACCACAGCATAACAAGCAAAAGAAATTCAATATCCTGAACCAGAACCGGATAAAACAAACAAAATCAGCAAGAGATGCAAAAGCTCGGATACATTTGTCCCTCTTCATTCCTTATTACCTTTTCTTAGTATTCCTTTATTCCTTAGTATATCTTCTGGTTCCTCCTGATGCTTCATAAAACTTCATAAAATCTGTCCTAGGACAGTGATTCCCAAAAGTTTTTCTTCATCATCCAAAACCATTTATTATATTGGCAGTGGCGGGGCGTGGGTTAAAAATGAAAGATGCTAGCAGGACTGTACAATAGAAGCCTCATCCTTTTTTAAAATATACATCACAGTAACCATCTTAATTTTTTTACACCTCGCAACAGATGACCTAAACATAAAAGAGTATGCAGATATTGCCATCAAAAAGTCTATTTGAATATACTGAATTCTTTAAGACTTCACATACCACATGTTTACAAAACAGAAGATTTTCTTTTATTTTAGCGATGGTGAGTCAAAATATTTTACATCCATTATTATAGGAACATTTTTGGAAGTCTGTAAGATAAAATAAATATTTTCATTCCCACATTGAGTGAAACATGTTTATATTACTCCTTTATTGATTTCATCCTATTTACATATCCTCATCAGTAGTAAAATAACTTTTATTTTAATCCTAAAATTACATTTTGTATATTGTTGAAATTATAAGAAGCATGCAGTAACCTTTTCTGATTTACTCTTATTGTCTTTCTTTATTTTCATTGCTCATCCTGAAGATTTTTTCTTGTTAACTGTTCTGTAAGTCTTCATTCTTAATAAACATATCATCCTATTTATCACCTCTCCTGCAGAAGCTGCATTGGTTGCAGATTTGCTTCTGGTTTCAATTCAAGGTGCTGGTTGTCACCTTTAAAGTACTTCATGGTTTAGGACCAGGTTAACTGAGGGACCTTCTCTTGCCAGTCCAGCTGACCTACTAGAATGGGAAGTCAAGGAATGTTTTTTTTATAAAAGTTTTTTTATTTTTTAACAGACATACACAAACAAACAAACAATGCATTTTTTCTGAACAGAGTATTGGCCGAGTCACAAATTTGTACAGCTTTTAGTTATCTCCAACACAATTTATATATTTCACTTTTTGCCATATTATTCTTTCTCTCTAATTTTTATTTTCTTTTCCTTGTTTCTTCTAATATATAATCAATATTACCATTCACCCTAATCTGTAATTTTAGTCTATTTTTCTTTTTTCTCTTCCTCTCATTGCTTTCTCCAAGTTCAAAGCCTTTAATTTAAAATCAATCATTTTTCTAATACCTAACCCTAACTCTAAATCATCCTGTTCAAATATTTTCCCATTTCTCCATTTTCACCACATAATACAATTTCAAGTGTTTCCCCTAAATTCCATTATTCCAATCACAGATATTAATATTCATACAGTTTTACATATATAACCCATTTCTGGGAGGCAAGGAATGTTGTGGGTCCAGTCCCCTGAGGAGATACATCTGGCAAGACAGAGAAGAAGGCCTTCTACATGGTGGTTCTCTCCCCCTGGAATATCATCCCTCCAGAAATTAGACTGGCCTCTACTCTGACATTCTTTCAGAAGGCCCTGAAGACATGGTTCTGCCAGAGGGCCTGGGGAACCCAGAGTCCATTAAATGGCTGGTATGAGTGTGTGTTGTCATCGAGTTGCGGGGTGGGGGGTTATTATTTTATTATTTTTATTTTTTAATTACCTTTATTTCTTTTATATTGTGTTTTTATTTCCTGTAAGGTGCCTTAAGTCACCATGAGCGAGTAGATGACAATATAAATTTTCCAAATAAATAAAGTTTTCTATTTTTTCCAAGGTTTTCTATTTTCCCAAAATATTGGGGAAAAAATCCATAAGGAGAATTAGAGTCTGTCTATCTATCCATCAGCATGACAGCAGAATGAGTCAAATGTGGTAGTGTGGGGAAATAGCTAGATTGCATTGAATTCCAGAACAATACACTTTTGATGAAAGTAGTTTGCTAAGAATTTCTTTCAGTTTCTACTAACATCATTACAAATAAGGGTATGCATTTTTAATTGAAAATTAGCTGCAAGGAAATTTTAAATTACAATCATATTGTAGGATAAAGATTGTTAATTAAATTCTTTCCCAACTGCAAGTGCATCATTTTGTAAGGAAAATGCTTAGAAATATTCAAAGGATCCTTATACATATACATATACATATACTTATACATATACATATACATATACATATACATATACATATACATATACATATACATATACATATACATATACATATACATATACATATACATATACATATACATATACATATGTTTATAAACCAGTGTTGCATCTTTTGGTTCAGGCTTTTTGCTTACTTTGTCCAATTTTTTTTTTAAAAAGGATTTGGTCCTTGATTTTCAATTATATTTAAACATGGCAATACAATTAATGTAGTATATGCTGTGTGTGCATCTTAGAGAGGAAGTGAAATTGTGTGCTTATTGATGTGCCATATACATTGAATCTGAGACAGATTCCTACTATTGTTGGAAGGAACACTCTTCAGCATTTCGACCCTTTTCCCTGCCCCATCTCTTGTGCCTATTTAGGTTATCTCAAAATAATGATGTGGCATCATGATATCATTGAACAAATGATACAATTATGGGATTATTTCATGTCTCCTGACCCAAGAATCTAAGTTACTTCATTGTGTAATGATGTCATGATGCTCCTTTCATTATTTATCTCACTTTGCTTCCTGTTGGCTGACCTCAAAAAGCTAAGTAGAGCCGCTGGTGAGTACCTGAATAAGAGAACATCAGGAAATCCAATGGGAATTATTTAAAAGGTTCCAGAAGTTGCCCTGGCAAACCACATCCATATTGGTGCCAAGAAAATTATATGGAAATGTCATATGAAGTCTAGAACTGAGCTCAACTCAAAGCAGACGTTCCCCAGTAATGAAAGAAAAGAAACTTAGATGAAAGTATTTTAAATAAATTGTTTAATGAAAGAAAGAATTTTAACAGTTCTGGAGAAAACCAGCCAAAGATAAAAGCATAAAAGATTACCAAGAGGCCTAAAGATTCACTCTTTGGAATTTTGCTCGTTCTGCTCAACTTCAATGCTGCTTTTGATAAACTCCAGTAAACCTTACAAAATCTGGACAATATAGACATAGGCAAACATATTTCCATAAATATCATCAAACAATTTTGCACTTTTCATCTATTGACCCATAACAATGTGGACTTGCCCCTGGGACCTTCTCAGCAATAACCATCTTCTTTTCCTTTTTTTGGGTGCTATTCCCAATACTTAGAGAACACACAGAGCAATATGCTTTACAATATTTTTGTCTTATGTGTGAACATGTTTTTGCAAACAGCTTTTCCCATAATGTCCTGTATGATCCCACAGCTAAAATGTTTTTGTTAATGTTGTTCTTGTTGTTGTTAACATGAAGAGAAATTTAGTGACCAGTTTGGCTTTTCCTTCTATAAAGGTAACTTAGCAGAACAAACAAATCAAATTAATATCCAATGTCTGTGCACTTTTTTTTTTTTTTTGCAGGAAGGACATTGTTCCTTTACCTATCGGCCAGGAAACCATAAATCAGAAAATTGTATGCTACCAAAATTCAGCTGAAGCATTTACCAAAAGGCCATAGCAACCAGACACAATGTGTATACATTTATGCATACATCACAATGTAATAATCAGTGTGTAATCCAAGCTGGGGTGTTAGTTAAATAAAATGTGAAGGCTATATTAATGAACTCTTTTGGTGTCCAACATAGCATTTCATTTTCTTTCATAGGCTGCATAATGCGGAGCCAGAGAATAAATTATAAATGAAATCCCCATCATATGTTTATAAATACACTAACATTAGCATTTTACTTCCTCATAAATCTAGCCTAAATATTCTGGCGCAAGATTGAGAGCTCTGTAAAACAATGATATATTCTCAGCTCGCAGGCCTTGCCTAGTGGCCCATTCATTTCTACCGCTGCTCTTCAAACATTACTTCTTTTGCTCGTGCCCCCTCATTTAAAATCCATTTTAATTTAAAGATGCTCGGTGCCGTCTTAGTGATACATTTACTCATCCTAGTTATACATCATGGAGCAGGGAAAAGAAAATTGTTTAATCTAGAGATACGGTTCAATGTGGTCACCATTGAACAGTGGAGTAATTACCAGATCAGCTCTGCTAAAAATGCACTCAGGGTGTTCTGTGACCTATCATCTTCTAATCTGCATAGTGAAGTATAGCTTCATAACTATAAATTGCTGACTTAATTAAAACCAGGACCTTTCTGTCATTTAATTACAGGGAGAAAGGTTATTGCTTAAATGCAATTTTCCAAATGTGATTTCTTAACAGTTATTAACTGCTTCACCATCATTTATTGTTTCAGATTTTTCAATTTGAAAATAGCCCCTGTGACAGAAGTAATGACTTCATGAAAAACTCAATCTAGATGGAGCTGAGTAGACCCATTTGTTTCCCGTAAGTGGAGCAGACAGAAAACTTGAAAATGTCACAGAAGGATCCTCTGATTGCTCTCACTTGCAGGAGTAATTAAAAACCAAAAGGTTGTTTTAGAGGTGAAGGGAAAAGGTTTGTGGCAATTTCGGGGTTTGATCCCCACTGCTGAAGGAAGGTACTTGTATTATCAACCCTAGGGAATGAGGAGAGGTAGACAGTCCCGCCATTATTAAATAATATTAATTCAAGTTACAGACTAAGATAGGTAGACCTATATCTATTTTAAATCTGCAGGTTAAAACATGGGGCTGAAAAGGAAGGAAAATGGGGTTCTCTAGAAATGGCATATATAGTAGTGAGTGGAATTTCCTAGAAATGTGCAGACTGAAAGCAAAAAATGAAAGTCCTAGAAATATTCTTTAACATGGAATTTCCTCCATAGTGTGAGAAACTTCTCTAATGCAAATGATGGGAGAGGGGACTCTTTTTGATACTGATATTCTTCTTCGTTACCCTGTTACAAATATGAACTGGATAATAACGGAATCTGATAGTATACTATAACACACTGTCAGAAATTCTGTTTGAAAGTACATGTTCACTTGGTAGATTTGTAATGTATGAATTTTTGTATCGTGCTTAAAAAAATGGGAGGTACTGTACATGTTTCTTGATGTTTTTGCTTACAAAAATATCACAAAATGTGAATGAAAAGGAAAACTGAAGATTTGCCTCATCCAGAGATGATCAATTTGCTGCCTCAAAGATCCTGTCATTGTTGTGTTTTTATTGTTATGATTGTTTATACTGGATTTGGTATTTTTATCCACATATTGAATCCTTCCCATGGGATAGGCAGATCTTGTTATTTGATGTTGTTGTTTGACAGTGTCAAAGATATTATCCCAGGATATAAATTGTTCCAAGTTCAATTGATTGATGACGATTTTGTCAATGTTGTGATGTTGTTCCAGCAGTGCCCTAATTGTTTGGGATTGCACCCAAGGAGCCTGTAACTATTGATATTATCTTTACTTTCTTTTGCCACAGTCATTCTACTTCTATTTGTGGTCTTTGTATTTTGTGATTTTTCCAGTTCTTTCTCTTCTATTCTACGGTATGCAGGCTATTACTATTACTACTACTACTACTACTACTACTACTACTACTACTACTACTATTATTATTATTATTATTATTATTATTATTATTATTATTATTATTCCAGCAATTCTCAAGTTAAAAGTATCTATAAAACTTCAAAAAGATAGTTCCCTGATGGTCAGACTAAATGAGATTTTAGAGGTCTTGAACCAGATTTAACTGTTTTTAAAAAACAGCCATTTTTTGGGGGGGGTGCAATTTAGGTGAGGGGAAAGGGCTAGTAGGAAAAAGGAAGTGTTTCCATAGAGATGAAAGGAGGTTGATAACAAAAGAAAAACAAAAACCCCAAACTGAAGTGGAACTATAGGATGAGAAATGACCAAGTCGCTTAATGTCTGTAAAAGAGGGTATTGCAGTCTTATGCAAATCATGAGGTAGTGGTGCAGAAAGTCCGCAGAAAATGGGTTGACCCATTATTAGATTCCTAAATAAATGAGCATGAAATGTTTTCTTTCTGTCCTTACCACACGAGGAGCTTGCCATAATTAGTCTCCGTCTACAACAGAAAGAAAACTACAATCTCTGTGGTCCTTGTAATGGTCTTTTTGGACCACTGGATATATTTTTTACCATGAAATCCTATGAATACATCCTCAGAAGTAGAATTCCTTAAGATCAATAGGACATTTCTAGACAATTTCAGTATGGGGTTTGCAGTCTAAATTTGGTACATAAATGCAGGATACCATTTGGATTGGTCACTGGTTTGATCTCCTGGTGACCAGCCCAGATTGGATACTGCAACATTATCCTGGGACATATATTTGCCTTCATTCATGATAAGTTATGATTAATATTTATATACATTTATATTCTCCCTTTCCTCCAGCTCTTCAGTATGGTCTATATGACAGCCCTTTCAGCTTTTCCCTGCTCAATTTTATTTGTAATTCAGAGAACTGATTTAGTGTATACAAACTAAGAACCAAGAAAATATAATTAGGATTCAAGCTGCTTGACAGATAAAGCAGAGAAATAGGTAATGGCTTCATCTTGTTATCAGTTGATTATTTGTCTCCTGGATGAGATGGGCTATACTAATCAGGAAATAATAAGCTATTCTATGGATGCCTATGTTTCCTTAGAATTAAGGAGTATTTCATTGTATTCAGATAACTTTTTTTCCCATTCTACCATGTGTGTTTGTTTGTTCTTTGTTGTATTCTAACCCAATGTACAGTATATGTTTCCTAAAGACCTCACCAAATTGGATACCGCATTTTGAATGAATGCTAGGCAGTGCAGAAAAACTGTATCAAGTTGAGAATAAAATATTTGGTTAAGATAAAGTATGTCTTATTAATAGTGGTACATGTATTAAATTTACCTACTTAAAAAAGGACAATCTCAGATGGACCAAGAAGTCATCAAAAAAAAGATATGATTATTTCAACCCTTTCCAATTTCAGCAGCTTTTGGAAAGTATATGGAAAGCATGTCCTTGTAGCTTAAGCTAATAAGTGAATGAATAAGGAGGTATTTTTATATTATCTATAGTATCTAGAATTTATATTTTCAGATCTAATTATCCTTTCAAATTTAATTAGTTAAATATTGACATAGCTTGTGTTATGATTTTTAATTTGGAAACTAAAGGTGAAAAAAATAAAGTTGAGAAGCCTCTTCCTTTCTTGTTGTTTCTCTGTCTTATCTCATAAGTAAGAGTCAAATAATTCAAACATAAACACTGAGACACACAGAAAGAGCTTTATTTAATTCAATGAAGAGATGACTCATGCTCTCCACAGACCCATTCAATTGGAAAAGACAGCTAAGATTTGGTAATTTGGTCCAGGAATCAATATTTACAAATTGGCAGGCTATGTAACATTTCTGAGTTGCTCTATGTGTATTCTGTATAAAAATACATGTCTATCACATAGGCACCTTCATGGCTGCGGACTATGTTGTATGAACTCAGGTTAATCGTCTGAAAAAGATTACGAACCTTGTTTTGGTTTGATAAACTGTCAATTGTTAAACAAGATTATTCTGAAATCTGTAGTTTTGTGCATTTGAGCGAAGGGGCTTTTGAAGAATTTGAGGGTTTAATAATTAAAGTCCTTGCCATCCTCGTCTCTTCCCACAATTCTTATTCTGTTCTGATCAGAAATTTTCATTAGTGTTTCATTCTCTTCTTTTCCGTTGAAGCACTGTCTTGTGCTGAAACAATTAGCAGTACTTTACACATCCTATCACTTGACTGTTTGACAAGCAGTGTGAGTGAACTAAATTGTGAGGAATTAAAATTTCTGACAATTCCCATTACTTCTAAATTGCTGATAAATTAAAGCATATTTACTTCTACAAATATTAAAGGTTGTTTAAAATTTAAACTGACTTTATTTTATCAGGATGTTCTGCCATGTGCTAATTCAAAATGACTACACCACCTTATTTGAATAAATTACCAAGTCATATTCCTAAGGACAAAGACATTTCCTTCAGGCAGAAAGGATTTTTTTTTTTTTACTGTTTGTATCAGTAATGAAAAAAAAAATCCTAACAGCAGACACATTGATGACTATTTCAGGACAGAAGACAGATAACTTGTTTATTTCTTTAACCTGAATAGAATAATGGTTCCAGTTATTAGTATGTCTGATATTTTCAATATTTATGCTCTGTGAACTAGGATCTATTGGCTCTGTCTATGATATTAAGTGGAAGGAAATCATGTAGTCCAACTGAAGTAGCTGAAGCAGTTCAGGAGGCCAAATACTTTGTTGAATGCCTTATCCAAGAGTGGAGATACAACTCTTTGGCTTCTCTTGATGGTAACTTTCTCACCCAAACTGACTGATCAGCCCTTAATATCTAACCCTAGCTAACACATTTTAAAATATTAAATTATCACAACCAGCAGATACAGGGCTTATGTGAGATCTTATAAGTGCTGGCATAAAGCACAAAACCCATTGACTCTTTATAAGGATTAAATTCAAACACTTGCAGAGGTTTAACCTTTGGTGTGAGTAGAAAATTGCTCATGCAGAATGGTATTACTAAGGCTAGATGACCAGGCATATAGCTATAGCTTCCAAGGTTTAGAGGGCTTGAAATAAAACCATTCATGCTCCTTTCCCTCTTTGCAGAGAGGAAGGGTAGATGAGAGGGCGGGACACCGGGAAGGAGGAGTGGGTCAAAAAAAAAGCTAGAGAGAGTAGGGACAAATTTAAGATGACCTCCAGATGGCAGTTCCTGTTCAACCCTGGCAGTGCCACTGCTCGTGGATTGGTAAAATAGATTCCAAGCTATTCTACATTGATTTTTCTTTTTTGGCGGCAACTCAGTTTTTTGCATCCAATTTTACTCCCTATCCTAAATCACAGGATTTCCTCCCTTGTGCATCCCTGTTTACATCTGGAATGGATTTGGATGAAATGCTGAAGTTTTTGTATTGGAGTCAACATACCCCATGAATAACCATGCAACCGCTGAAAGCCAATTAACGAAGGAAAGTTTGCCAGTAGACCATGCTTGAAAAGACAATTTATCAGCCATTCTGATGTTGCATCACCCGGTCCTACATGCTGGCTTTTCAGGAAAGGAAGGCTAAAGGCAGCCTGTCTTTGTGAATTACTCAGAACTCCTGTGTAGGTTGCTGATGTCAAACTGTGAATTGAAGAAGCCCAATTTTAGGCCCAGAACACAGATAGCAAACTCAAGTAGAAGTCCTGCAAATAATAACTGGTTTAAAGCTCAAAAGATGAAAAACATTAGGCAAAACATTCTGGTCAATTTGTATATTGTCACCAACACCCCAAATATTTCTGCCTGCAGCCATAACAAGGTGTGCTTGTTCAGAAATCCCACATATACAGTATGCCATGGGTTTATATATGAAATACACCAATTCCAAATCAAGAATATGTTGTGATTAGCTATTCTTTGTGAAGTGAATGGTACAACATCTTCAACCTCTCCTCCCACATTCCAAACTAGGTGTGCTCTAGAGTGGGTAAGATTATGTATATATTAGTGTGGGATTATGATGAAATTTAAGGTTTAGAATTTGTAAATTGGCATTTGGTATCAAAGTGTGCTAATTGCTATATTGTGCGCCATTTCCTTAATTTACTTTCGTGCAATACTTATGATTCTTGTATAAAGTTCTCAATAAAATTCAGTTTTTTCTACTTTACAATCACTCCAAGAAGGAACTGAGAAGTGGTAGACCTTAACCTCACAGGTTACCACTAAATCCTTGAGCCTTGGTACTACACTAAATCCACTAGAGCCTTGGTACTACAGTGGTTTAAAGCACCCTGTTATTAACACAGCTGCCTGCAATTTACTGCTGGTTCGAATCTCTCCAAGGCTCAAGGTTGACTCAGCCTTCCATCCTTTCTAAGCTAGGTGAAATGAGGACCCAGTTTGTGGGGGCAATAAGCTGACTTTGTATAAATATACAAAAGTATGAAGGCTATTGCTTAACGCATTGTAAGCCGCCCTGAGTCTCCGGAGAAGGGCGGCATATAAATCAAATTTTTTTAAAAAAAAAAATCCTACATGAACACTGCATAGTTATATCATGAAGTTACCATATATTGAGTTTGACTTGAGTGATCCTTGATCCCAATGACCTGACCTGTTGTGAACATTTTGATTTAATTAATTCATTTATTTTCAAAATTATGCATCTTCTGTCTTCTGGATAGATTCCCAACTGTGAGTCTAAGCACTAAGTACAGACAAAATAAAAAGTAGTGAATTGTGTGAAAACGCTATTACCTTAAGTTTGGTAGCTGCACCTAATTATACACATAAAAGGATATTCTCCATAGCTATTTGGCATCCAATTCAATCATTTCTCTTTCTCTCTCTCAATTTCTCTTTGAATTTCAACGTCGTTCAGCAAGCTTCATTTGAGATTCCAAAAACAAATGACTAGTTGCTTACTATTACTGCTTCTCTCAGATTCCTTTATAACACAAATATACTATGAATGAGTGAATGCAAACAAGCTTTTCTGCTTCAGCTTCACTGCCTTAAAAAACATACATGTATGATTTCTATGATCTGCACTTGTTTAGATTTGTCAACCATATTACAAATGTTAACAAGAGAAAAAAAAACACAGCATAGACCTGAATGTGTGCAAATAAAAGTAAAGGCAATACAGTAAGGAAAAGTTCTGATCTTCAAATATATAAAATGTTTAAAAGTTTGCACTGTTTGATTTAAAATAATTTTTTAATCATGAATTTTGTAAAGAGTGCAAAAAAAAATCTTAATGCAAGACTTGATGGGAGGTTCTTAAAGATTATATAATGTTGTTGATGGCTTTTTTGTCACTGTTACTTGGAACCATAACAGCATTGAAATTTGTTCCAGATGTTTTTGTCAGAATCCATGTACTATCCTTAGCAAATAGCCATGAAGTAAGGGACTCAGTGGCTAAGACGCTGAGCTTGTCGATCGAAAGGTCGGCAGTTCAGTGGTTCAAATCCCTAGTGCTGCATAATGGGGTGAGCTCCCGTTACTTGTCCCAGCTTCTAAACATGCAAATGAACATGTTTCTTTCCTTGGAATGTGATCTTCCAGCAACTGAAGCAGTTCGAAAGCACATAAAAAATGCAAGTAGAAAAATAGGGACTACCTTTGGTGGGAAGGTAACAGTGTTCTGTGCACCTTTGGCACTTAGTCCTGCCAGCCACATGACCATGGAGACATGTCTTTGGACAGCGCTGGCTTTTCAGCTTTGAAACAGAGATGAGCACTGCCCCCTAGAGTCGAGAACGACTAGCACATATGTGCGAGGGGAACCTTTACCTTTAAACATACCAATTTACAGTTTTCCCTAGAGGAAGTGGTTGTGGAGCCAGTCCAACATTTGGATAGTGCAAGACTTATTTCTCATATTGATAAAAGAAGAGCAGTTATTAAAATAATAAACAGAGGTAGACTATACCATCTTCACACAAAAAAACTCAAGTCTCCTCCTCTTTACATAAAAAAAAAACCCCAGGAAAATAGTTATGGATAGAAGAGAATATTTGTAGCTTAGAGTTGAACTGTGGGGTCCTTGGTGCTCCCTGAGCTTGATTGTTTTCTGTTGCAGATATTTCATTATCAAACTAGGTAACATCATTAATGCATGTCTGTAAGAAAACAAGCTCAGAGAACACCAAGGACTCCACAGGAAAATAGGTATTCCCCTCCCCCAAAAAATCCTATATACAGAGGATTCCATTTCACCAGAAGTAGAAGGGATGGAGTGTACAAGGGGCAGGGCTTCTGCATCCAGAAGCTCTGTCCTACTATAAAACTGGAAATGGAGCTTGTTAGCTGATATTCAAAAGCTCTTCTCCAGTATACTGGAAGAGGCAGGGCTCACAAAATCATCTTACAGATCACAATTCAGTCCAGACCAATTTATTCCTATTTCTGTTCTGTTGTTTTCTGTGATTTCAAGACTCATTACTTGTTGTTTTGATTTAATTGAGCCTATTGCTTATAGTAGTGATCCAGGTTATTTAAAAATTCATGTTGTGTCAAATATAATTATTCTTACGATGGACATCTTTGTGCAGGAGGACATAGACAAGACACTGCTGATCTATAGGTGTCATATTTGAAAGTACAGCAGTTGATGGGATTCCTTATCTTTCTTCTAAACAACTTTAGAAATGCAAGATTGTTTTAATAATATTAGTAATCATAGCTCTTACAGTCTTGGGGTAACTGTTTCCAATTCCAAGGAGAAAAGTCTGACACATTGTAAAAGCAGTGAAATACAGGGCTGCAAAAATAATAGAATTCTAGACTTAGAAATCTAACTTCCCACTTGGAAGGGATCATCACACCCAATGCTCTGCTTTTAATGAGAGCTACATTTTTCAGGGGCAGAAATCAAATGTCTCTGTCTCTGCTTAGCTACTAGCAAAACAGATCCCCTCCCCTTTCTACACCAAGTTAGTTCCATTATAAAATTCCTTTTAGGATTTGATTTATGTATTCATTTTCTAATGTTGAGCTGAAATCTGCTTTCTGGCATTTACAGCTATTGAATCAACTCCATCTTTCTGAACAACATAACCTGCTTCACCTTCTCTGATAACACTTTAGATATTTGAAGAGAGTTATCATATTTCCTATTAATCTTCCCTTTTTCAATTAAACTTCCTTAAATAGTTCCTTATGGAACATTTCTTAGATTCTTCATCTAAAGTCACCATTCAAAAAACAAAGTTCTGCTTAATATGTAACACTTCAGATGCCCCTGGCCATCAAAAAATAGAGCAGAATTATTATTTCTCATGATGTGGACTCTATGCTTCTTATAATGCAACTAAAATTGCATTAGCATTTTTATCAGTTACTGCATATTACCAGCTCCTTTTCAATTTGCAAACTGCTTGGATACTTAAATCTTTTTCATACATATACTGTAGATGCCCAACCAGGTCCTCCTGCCCCTGCCCCATTCTTTATTTCTCATATAAAGTAAAGGCAGATTCTGGCCAACGGATCTTTCAATAGTTGCCATACAATAATTCATGCTATTGATCAAGTTACATATATATGATTTGTTCATAAGAAACCTACATTATGCTATTATATATATTTCAAGTTCTTGAAGGATCTTGACAGACTTGAACATTGGGCGCTATCTAACAAAATGAAATTCAACAGTGAAAAAAGCAAGGTTCTACATTTAGGGAAGAAAAACAAAATGCACAGGTACTGTATATGTGGTACCTTGCTCAATAGTAGTAACTGTGAGAGGGATCTTGGAGTCCTAGTGGACAACCATTTAGATATGAGCCAGCAGGGTGCAGCAACTGCCAAAAAGCCAACACAGTTCTGGGCTGCATAAACAGAGGGATAGAATCAAGATCAGGTGAAGTGTTAATACCACTTTATAATGCCTTGGTAAGTCCACATTTGGAATATTGCATTCAGTTTTGGCCGCCACGATGTAAAAAAGATGTTGAGACACTAGAAAGAGTGCAGAGAAGAGCAACAAAGATGATTAGGGGACTGGAGGCTAAAACATATGAAGAACGGTTGCAGGAACTGAGTATGTCTAGTTTAATGAAAAGAAGGACTAGGGGAGACGTGATAGCAGTATTTCAATATCTCAGGGGTTGCCACAAAGAAGAGGGAGTCAAACTATTCTTCAAAGCACCTGAGGGTAAAAGAAGAAGCAATGGGTGGAAACTAATCAAGGATAGAAGCAACTTAGAACTAAGGAGAAATTGCCTGACAGTTAGAACAATTAATCAGTGGAACAACTTGCCTGCAGAAGTTGTGAATGCCCCAACACTGGAAATTTTTAAGAAGATGTTGGATAACCATTTGTCTGAAGTGGTGTAGGGTTTCCTGCCTGGGCAGGGGGTTGGACTAGAAGACCTCCAAGGTCCCTTCCAACTCTGTTATTCTATTCTATTCTATTCTATTCTATTCTATTCTATTCTATTCTATTCTATTCTATTCTACTATAATAAATCTTCTTTTTCACCACATTAGGTCAGAGTTGGTTCACTTGAGTTCTACAACCCACTAATGTAGGTAAATGTCACACAGTGTTTCTTGTATAATTATGTTTGTTGTGAAAAGATTCTTTCGCTTATAACCTGGGTTCAAGTTATTCTGGACAATGTTATGCTATCTTTAAGAGGATAACTTGGAGAGGACACATTTTTTAAAAATATTACAATAAACCACTCCAGATACTTAATGTGAATGAACATTCAGTTTCCCTTTCTCTGCTCTGAGCAGTTTCTTACCCACACTTAGAAATTAAGATGTCTCCCAATGCATTGGATTATAAAAAAAACATGGCAGTATAGAATTACATATATAATATGGGAAACCTTAATTTATAATGTGCTAGGAGACTAAATAAAATGCTATAAGCAAATGTGAATATTGGCAAAGCTAGTTTGAGGATTTTACAAGTTATCTATTTATTATCAGTGAATACCTTTGGCATTACTTCATGGTCCCCAGAGAGATTTTAATTGAGATTGCTTCCATCCAGCTTCTACCAGAGACAAGGCAGCAACACAGCAGTGTCCTTGCCTTGTCTCTGGCAATATGTCACAACAGTAACAATCCCCAAGTTAATATAAAGGGTAATATCTTTACAGGCCAACAATGGTACAGACATAGCTCAAAGATCAACCATGTTTTCTCTGAAGACTTTACCCTTTCTAGCTGGCTTGATAAACAGAAGAATCATATTATAAAATGCTGCCACTCTGTAACCAAATTCCAGATTCAATGCATCAGACATTAATCAGAATCAGATTTTAATTTTAAATGACCAAAAGCAAAGACTCCAGCAGCAGGATTTGATCATATAATCAAACAGCTGACATAAGAAAGTCCAGTTGCAGTAACTGGATTTTGGTCCTTATTGTAGTTTATCTGAAAGTGTAGAAAATGGGATTATTTTGTAATTTTTACTGTAGTCTTCAGAAAACCTTAATGCAATTATTACTAGAGGTTCAAGTACATTCCTGCGCACGTGTGCACACAAGCATGTTCTTATTGAACTTGTCCTATTGAAATACAAAGGAAAATTCTGCTGTACCTGTGGGCAGAAATGCTCAGCCTTTAAGAATATGAGTTAGCACAGGAATCCTGACTAAAAAAAGGCAAAAGCGATCATTATTGTTATCAGCTGAATTAGCCGGATGCAGATGAAGCTGCCTACAAAGCAGGAGAATCACACAGGACTCTGTAACTTAGAGTCAACTTAATTTGGAGGAACAAAGTACATGTATATGACAGGAGGAGAGAATGTTTACTTCATTGAGCCTTTATTACATGTAACCAAATGTAGAAGCTACCCCTACTCTTTAGGACTGTGATGATGAATCTATGGCACGCGTGCCAGAGGTGGCACGCAGCGCCCTCTCTGTGGGCACATGAGCCATTGACCCAGTTCAGCTCCATTGTGCATGCATGTGTGCCTCCCACCGGCCAGCTGATCTTCGGGTCTCTGACATGCATGCGCAGGGGACGGGGTGTGTGCAGAGGGCTGTGCGTGCATGTGCATGTGTGGGGCAGGGGGCATGGGCGGGGGATCCACATGTGCATGCACGGGGGCGCATGCCGGAGCATGCATACATGCATGGGGCCGCGCACATTTGCATGGGGACTGCGTGCACATTGCATTTTGGGAGTTCGGACATGCTTTGGGCACTCTGTCCGAAAAGGTTAGCCATCACTGCCTTAGGAGGAAAGGCTGAATATAAGTCTAACATATATTTCTAATGATAAATGTATGTTTCAAAAGGTACAGGAAGAAAAGGCTCTTGCCCTCATAGTTTTATGTATATACATATCATTTGCAGCTTGGCTTGGCCTTTAGGAAGGTGCTCTCTCTCTCTCTCGCTCTTTCTCTCTCTCCCTCAAACATTTTTAATTAGATGTCAATATGCTCTTATTATACAGGAATGGGATGTATTTTATATGTATAATATTCATACATGTATGTGTGTATGTTCATGTGCATGTGCATAAATTTCACTAGTTTCCTTCTCCAAGTAATGTAGAATGAATTAGTGATCATTTTGAATTATTGAGGTTATGAAAAGGGGGAATCTATGATAGTTAACTGATTTTATTTGTACCGTTATTGACATCTGAAGACTTTATTGGATTTTTATTTCTGTTTTATGGGTATTTATGTTAGTGTGTTATTACATTGTTGATAAACTAAAGAAGAACAATAAATAGGATCTGCAAAGTCTAAAACTACGGTATAAAAGTGGTTCTTTTACATTTCTTCCAGCAGGTGGCAATACGGTAGTACTGAACAAATAATAAATAGCTTTGCAATTAGTATATACAGTTACTTTAGGGTCTGAGGTTAAAGTTAACAAAAGAAAGGCCAGAAATGGGGAAAAAAGTTAAAGAAAGAATAGAAAAGGTCAAATACAGATCTAATGTTAAAATTTGGACACATTTTTCTTAATCATATATTCAAATAAAACAGATTGCAAAACACTTACCTGGAATTAATTTCCATTAAGTTCCAACAAGTGTATCTCTGAACAGATGCATCCTGAATTATGCCATTATTTTCAAAAAAGGAAACTCTTTGTTGTCTTAATGTCATAAATGCTTGCACTTTCTTTGGCTATTTACGAACAAGATATCAAGTAAAGGTACAAGTAAAAGCATTGGAAAGCTAGGTAAATTTTTCCAAAATGTGAAAATTAGACCGAGAAATAAAAGCTTTCCCCATTATGAGATGCTCCTAAAAAGAAAGGTACATGGATTTTATTTATTTATTCATTCATTTAGCTTTGAGGTCATTCAGCTCCACATTAACTCATTACATTAAATTGTAATTGCAACTGACAACTAAAAAAGAAAATAAGACATATATAAGTAAAAGAATTACGGCTGGAAGGCAAAACCAAAACCCAGAGGAGTTCAACCACCATTATAAGTCAAGACCTGGAAGAACAACTGGATTTTTAACAATTTTCAAAAACAATCAAAAGGATGGGAGGACTACAGATCTCCAGGGAGATACCCAGAAGCGGACTGCTGCCAGTTCGCATCGGTTCATGTGTACCAGTCGTTAAGATTATGTGCAGTTTGGCGAGCCAGCAAATCTCACCACTGGCTGGCCCCACCCTGCCCACCCCACCCTGCCAGTGGTGGGATTCCAATTTTCCCAGTACTGGTTCTGTGGGCGTGGCTTGGTGGTGGTGGGTCATGTGACCGAGTGGAGATGGCCAACTTGACAGCACTCATAGCCACACCCACTCAGTCACATGACATCCCCCCACCAAGCCACGCCCACAGAACCCAGTAGGAAAAAAATTTCCCACCCCAAAGTGGCTCTCAAAGAGGTGGCTCAATATCTCCATCCTGCTACTGCAAGATATCATTTAAATTTGGATATTCTATTACAAAAATCAGCTGGCACTTCAGGCCCAAGATATAATATCCCCAAACTCTTGCAACAGCTCATAGGCAGAAGGAGATAACTACATTTCTTAAGGAAATGTATCTTCTATCTAATAATAATATTTTGATGTCAAATGTTTAATACTAGGATTACTATTTTTCTTGATTAATTAATATTTAAATCTCACATTTACTCCTAGTTTCACATATTTAATTGATTGATAACATTTTGTTTTAATTATTATCTTCAACAATTTCTGTTCAAATATAGCATACTATATATCTCTTAAGTATTTGCAAAATCCAAAGACTTCTATATAATCAAGGTAAGGAACCAAGGCTGTAATCTTTCGTTTTACTCCTAGGATGTAAAGTTTTATGTAACTTACTAGTTGTTACTAGATTTTGTTCAAGAGAGAGAGAAAACATATTCTTAAAATCAGTATTTTAAAGAAAAACAAGAAAAGGAAAACAACATTTCTATCAACTCCTGGCTATACTCCTTTCTGCTATTATTTTTTTTATCCCAAACTACCTCACAAGTATGGTATGAAGAAAGATGTTGAGAGACTTTAGGTCCCTGATTCTGGACTCCTAAAGGAAAGGCCAGCTATATATAGAATAATAAATAAAAATCTCTGTAGAGCTATGTAATGTTCTCCACACTTGCACTGTGCACCTATTTCCTTTCAGGCAGCTCTATTCCTCCCCCTCTTCATTTTTAACAAATAAACCTGCTCTTCTAAAACAGAAAGTCAGCTTGTTATTTTGAAGCAGTGAGGCAAAGCATGCAACACAGAGACTACATTCGGCTTGCAGAGCAGATGTCTACAGATCACTTGATGTTAACTTCAACATAAAAGCTATTCTATTCCTGGGCTTGCCTTATTAGATGTTAAATAATTGTTTATGGTTGGCACATGAAGTTTTAGAACCTTACAGAGGACCATCAGCGTAATTCCAATAAATGCATTTGACAGAAACAGTTCTTGACCATGATGCAGTCCCGTGTACTGTTTATTTCATCTACAATTCTGTTCTGCAAACTAAAAAGTAATTTGGCACTTTCCCCCTCCCTAGGAAACCAGCATTTAATACAGCCACTAACACTATCACTCAATCACAACATTAGACACACTGGTTCACTGACATTTACTATGGTGTACAATAGGGACTAGATTACTCCGTTTATCAAAACAATCTCCTCGCTTCACACCTCTGTTGTTTGCTAATACGTTCTAACTTTAGCTTTTATATTCTTGTTTAATCTACACTGAGTGTCATCAACATTATTATTGTACTATTGATAAGCTGAAATAATAATTGGAGCCTCTTAACTGATATTTTACAGACTTAACTGCCATGTCCATACAAAGACATATGGGAATGACTGCTTGAAATATTACAGCTCCTGTTATAATCTTTTTAATTGAATTCAATGACAATCTAATGCAAAACTGATTGAATGGGTGCTAACGGGAATTAAATGTGCAAGACACTATATGAACATTTGTGAAACAAGATCTTGCCCTCTTGTTCATAGACTGCTGTCGGAAGTCATTTTGATGATGTGCTGCATTCTTCAAACTGTGTTTTTATCTAATTAACTTTTTGCATCTGTTACAGTCAAGTCAGAACTGTAGAAAGTTGGAACAACAATACTGATTGAGGCATTACATACAATTCAGTTGAGATGCCTAGTCCAATTGCTTTCTGAAAGAAGTACCTATTAAAATAGAACCACCACCATGTTTGTAGTGGGCTTAGATTTGTTTATGTCTACTCGGGTGTAATCCAAAATTAGAAATACAAAAATTACACATATTGTCATCTTCCTATCTTAAGCTGCTATCCAATACTGAACTCCAAAGCTTCAGGGATTAGTAAACTGAAGCAACTGAGTTTGGTTTAATGACTAAGATTTTTTTTAAAAAAAAGAAATATCTTTCTGAAAGATATATTAATACAAAACATATTATTTTCAGTTTGGCAGACAATACGAAGCTGACAGAACATGAGTTGTCCTGTCAATAGATATGATATGATTGATCCCCAGATAAAAATCAGTTCAAATTTAAAGTAAAGCTTAAGTTTTTCTTTGTTTTTTCAAGTCATTCCACTAAAACTAACATTGATGAATGCAGCCAACATCTCTTACCATTCTGAAAGACAGTTCCACCCTTACTTACTTACTTGTTTACTTATACTTATTTGCTTATACATTTATAAACTTAATTGAATTTATAGGCTGCCTGATTCTTAAACAACTCTGGGCTCTTTATAAGCACCATCTGAAAACTTTTTTCTCTTTTGGGTCTCATAAATTTCACTTTGTCCACTGATTATCTATGAAGGGAAGGAATACATGACATTATCCTCTACCTGCCTCAGCCTCTCAGGGAGGCATCCTCCACCCATTTGATCAGAAGTAGTATTTTCTATGTTGGTCTGATTCACCTGCTGCCTTTCATTTCATTGTAAACGAACATCTCCATCCCAGTTGGTTATTCTGTGCTGTAACAGGAATATCCCAACTCCACTACTCACTGCTCTGCAAAGGCTTTTTTTTTAAAAACTTTCAAGATTGAGGTCAATTCTCCTGGGTAAACCAGGCAGGAAACACAGCTAGATGAGCAAAAGGCTGCATTAACAGAAATTTGTAAGTCTAAAAGTACAAAACACCACTACTTTTAATTGCTTAATACTTTAGGGCGGATCCTTCCTAAGTTTCTTTCTCTGCCTGTTAAGCCACTGAAGACTCTGCTGTCTGATTGTATCCTAAGCAGCATCTCTTCCTCCCTTTCCCCATTCCCACATCCCATTACAAAGAGGGAAGCCAGACTGGTTTAACGACTGCAGCAAAAAAAGGTCGTAAAAATATAATGCTTCATTTAACAACCAGATTGCTTAATAATGAATTTTCTAGTCCCAATGATGGTCATAAGTCAAGGACAACCTGTCGTTGGCTTATGTAGGGAAGTCCAGCAGTTTAAGACTGCATGGCGGGAAGGCTCTTAGTCTGAATAGCTTGAAGAAACTGCGGAGAGTTTAATGTCTGCTTTCATGAAGAAAAGGCTGTGACCAGGAACAGTTTTTGTCATATGACTGCTTTTACAATTATTATTAATGACAGAAGCATTTTTCTCTGCAGGTGTCTGCTGTCTGTGATAAACTCAACATTTTCTTGAACATTATGGCATAAAATAAACTAGCAGAGGGAAGTAACCACCGAGGCAGAAACTATGAAAAGGAGGGGAAGTAGCAAAACTCATTTACATCCATCTTTATTTATCAAACTTTAACAGATTTTTGACATGTTTCAGCTGGAGGTAATTTAAAAAAAAAAAAACAAAACCTGGCAAACTATGCCTCTTCTCTTTTGCTAAATGTTTTGTATGAAATGTTTCATATAATTAAACTTTCAAAAAGATAGTGATGGGATGGGAAACTCCTCCCTATTCTCCTTGTCTGAGCAATGAAAGTAGAATAGTAACTTTACATAGTAATAAATATGGGAACAAAGCCTTGGTTTAGCTTCAGGTGAATCCTTGTGAAACAGCATGAACTGGACTCATCTACAGTTGTTTGTTATTTGAGTCTTTGTTTATCCTGGAATATGAACCATTCTAGTTCTTATACATCTATCTTATAGCCAAGAAACTGAAAGCCATGCGAACATTCATTCATTATCCAGCCATCTCATAATGCTTTACATTATCATGGCGTTTAGGGTTAAATTCTTCAGGTTAGTTTAGGGCTTTATGGATTTTCTGAATGGAAGTTACAAGATAGGCTTACCATCACTTGAGAATGGAACTTAGTCTTGCTTTTTAGTAGCTTGGTTTATGGCAGGGGTCCCCAATCCTTGGGTTACAGCCTACTACCAGGCTGCGGCCCATTCAGAAACAGACCACTGAAGCAGTGGGCAGGTGAGCATGCACATGTGCAGCTCAGGGGTGGGTTCTACTTACCTTTACTACTGGTTTGCAGCAGGGCCACGCGCAAGCACAGAAGCTTCTGCGCATGAGCAGAAGCGTTTTGATGACGTTGGGGTCGGTGGGCGGAGCCTCCCGCTGGTTTTACTACCGGTTCTCTAGAACCGGTGTGAGCCAGGGGCAACCCACCACTGGTGCAGCTCCATTTGCTTGTGTGTGTGTGTGCAAAACCATCCCCTCTTCCCCCTCCTGCCGGTCCACAAAGCGGGAAAGGTAGGAGACCACTGGTCTATGGCTAAGACCTCAGCTTAAACAAGGTAGGTGCTCTTCATTCAAAGCAAATCTAACTAACTAGGTTATGCATGCTTTTAAAATGATAACCTAGATATGCTTTAAATTTTGCATGAGCCCAGCACCTCTGTGCAATTTAAGAAAAAAATGTTTTTTTCTCAATTTCCATCTCAAAAAACTGTGATTGCTTTAAGAATTATGTTATTAAAATGGTAGTTTCCTTTTTCAGACTCACACAAAAGCAAAATGTCCAAGTCATTTTCAAAACATGTTATTATATAGTGATGGCTATTCCTCAACTATGCTATTTGAGGAACAGAAAGAGGACATTATTCTAGCTCACTGCAGTACCAAAGATGCATATAGTAAGTTCATTGCTGAGCAAGAAACTGAATCCCTATTTTAATAAGCTTTAATCTATTTCAGCATTTCCTCAACTGCTGGTCCATATGTGTTGTATCACAAATAGCATTTGGCAATAGCAATAGTCCCTAGACTTATATACCGCTTCACAGCCCTCTCTAAGTGGTTTATAGAATCAGCATATTGCCCCCAACTGTCTGGCTCCTCATTTTACTGACCTCAGAAGGATGGAGGGTTGATTCAACCTTGAACTGGTGAGAATCGAATTATTGGCAGTCAGCAGAATTAGCCTACAATATTGCATTGTAACCACTAAACCACCACATCCCTTTAAATGTGAATACTACCAACCAATATTACTAAGCTGCAGTTTCTGTCATGCTCAGTCATTGTGTGATCAATGACCTTTCTGAGGATTATGAGAGAAGGGTGTTCAGATCAGTGTTCTGCATTGCCTCCTCAGTCCCCATTAGCGTTCAGACTAAGATACATTTGATGTTACAAAATTTGAGAGATAAATTAAAAGCTCATTGAGTTATCCTCTAGAATATCTGTAGAAGCAGCTGCCATTGATCAGGCTGAACCTCCTAATGCCTCTTAGTCTGATCAGCTGAATATTTTAGCTTTTATGTGGACATAGGTAGACCATATTAAAATATTGCATCTAGTTCCTGGCACTGCATTTTAAGATGGATATTGACAAATTGGAGTATGTTCAAGGGAGATCAATTAAGGTGATAATGATAGAGAAAAATTATGAAAAATAGTCAGAGGCATTGGATATGTTATTCTGGCTATGTAGGGAGATATGATAGCTGTCTTTAAATTTTCTGAAAGCTTGTCCCATAGAAGACAGGTAAACTTGCTCAAAGTTGTACTAGAAGATACCCTGTTTCCCCCAAAATAAGATATCCCCTGGTAATAAGCCCAATTGGGCTTTTCAGTGCATGGCAATAAGGCCAAGCACTTATTTCAGGGTTCAAAAAAATATAAGACAGGGTCTTATTTTTGGGAAAACACTGTAATAACAGAAAATTTAAATTACAATGATTTTTGCTGAAAATCAGGAAAAAACTGATTTGTTGACTTGCTGGTCAACAATGAAAAATGCATTTTTTGAAAGAATAGAGTTTATTTTCTGGAAATATTTAAACAGGATCTATCTGACAGAAATACTGGAATCTTTTACTTGGCAGGGAATTGACCTTACACCCTATCCAAAATTCCTCCAAACCTTACATCCTATCATACTAAATACAATTAACACAAACAGCCTAGTCAAACTAGTTCCACAATACCTGTTGAACATGCTCTTGAGTTTCAGCACCTCTTCAGATAGGATTGCAGAAAGCATAATTTAGTGTATGATCATCTGAGCCTTCAGTCTGGATTTGTTGACTGTCGAGCCTTCTTTGTTTCTCTCCCCATCCCCCACTGCTTTCTGGGATGATCTTGGGAGAGATGCTGCCTAGGGAGTGATCAGATAAGAGAGGGCATAGACTGCAGAAACATTAATAGGCAAACATTCATATTAATCAGTCTGTAAATGAGATGGCAGAAGAATTGTATTGTAAGATTTGCAAGATTCTGTTAATGTAGCCTTACAATAAAGAAAATTAACCCATCTGGTCATGTTTCCTGTCTGGGAAGGCTAACACTTGTACTTCACTTTTATGGTAGGGAAAAGGTTCCATCTCTGATATTCAAAATCTAATCAGTAATTACTTAGAGGCTACTCCCAGGTTTGTAACGACCCTTGAAAGAATATAGTTTGGTTGTGCGAACTGTGTATATGGGATTATGTGGGAAATACTGAATGCTATTTATTCAGGCCTTTTAGTATGCAAATCAACTTATCAGATTCTTTGGGGATGATCTTGGGTCATACTAAAAATATAACAATGGAATTGGTGAGACCAGAATACAGTCATTAATTCTAGTCTTGAAATCATTTCTAAGCCAATACTGTTGGATTGAATTATTTTCTGGATTTATACTAGATTTATATTAGAATATGGGGACCAATGAAAGACAATCACCAAGCAATATATGCAATTGCAGTCATGATGACATCTCCTAGTTGGAAGGAAGAATCTCTGCCAGCCATATGGTAGTGCAATGTTTCTGGATCTTGACAACTTTCAGATGTGTGGATTTCAGCTTGGTGGGGAATTCTGGAAGTTGAAGTCCACACATCTGAAAGTGTGCTAAGATTGAGAAATGCTATGGTAGACAATAATTACAATTGCTCAGGCTTTGTTCAAAGGAATGCACGTGGCACTTTGTGAATTATCCAGCTGCTTGACATATGCAGTAGTCAGGCATATATTTCCAATCTGTGATACTGAATAAGGAAACAAAAGATTTGTTAGTGGGAAGTTAGTCAGGAGCATCATTAGAAATGATGTTTTGGCTCCACATTTTGGAAAGGATTCAAACATTTAGAATAGGTTCACCGAAGAGCAATGAAGATCATTAGAGATCTTTAAACCAAAGTTTAAGAAGAAAGATTTGTTTATTAGATGTATACCTAACATAATAGGGAAAACCAGATGTACAGGTACAATATAGGCGGTACCTGGCTCAGCTGCAATACTTGTAGGACAGATTTATTGTCAACTGTAAAAGTATCACAAGTAAGGCATATATTTTCACTTGACACAAGAATGTGGCAAAGTTATAGCAGAGTTTTGAGTCGCAGCTGGAAAAAAGTACTTTTTTAAAAAGCCTGCATAATATTATACCTGTGAGTGGCAACAACTGTGAGTAGCAACAACTCTTGTTGTTGTTTGAGGATCATCTGATTTTGCAGCCCTGACTGGATTGCTTTACAGCTGTTGCAAGGAAGAGCACAAGACCAAAAGTGTTAGATCAGGACCCATTTTATTTAGCATTTTACAGTGACCAGCTATTATCTTCATAAAAGGCAGGAAATGAAGCTATACCCTTCTTCTATCGTTGTTCCCTTGCAGTTGGTATTTTAATGGATAATGCCTTTCCATGGAGACAATACTTGTTTTTTCACTACAGTTCTGCCAGAATTAGATTTGTTCTTTAAGAATGTATCCAATCACTTTACAGCCATTCATATTAAAGATCATAAATTCCACAAATTATTTGCTGTGCTGTTTCTTTGCTTCTTTTGCCCATTCTAAATCTCCTTCTAGTCTCCTTCCAAAACCATGGCCTATAGTTTTGAGAGGGAGAAAACTCTATGCCTATTTTCTCCATTCCATGCAGGAGTTTATACTTCTCAACCATCACCCAGTTGCCTTTATTCAAGCTAAGAGTCAAACATTCTCATCTTTTCTGGGTTTTTGTTTGAGTCCCCTATTCATTTTAGACATCTTCTCTCACATTTTTTTCAGCTGTTATATCCTTTTTCAATCAGTATTGTACACAGTGGTACAGACACATCAAGATTTGTATCTTGGCATTTTATTTTCAGTCCTTTTTCTAAAGATACCCAACATGGGATTTGAGTTTTTCACAGTCACTGAGTTGATGCCTTCATTAAGCTCTCTACTATGATGCCACATAATTGTAACAATCCTTTTTCTGGTTTGTGACAGGATGCTCAGACTATACAAGCAAATATATGAAGTTTGGGGGGGGGGTTGCATATTTTATTTATTTAAATTTAATTGTATTGGCAATTTGGTTGACTATTCATCAAGTTAGAACAGATCCTTTTACAGATCTTTTCAGTCACTTTTGGTTTTCATTGCCCTAAATAGTTTACCATTACTCATAAGATTGGCCGACTCACTACTTATCCTTAAGTCAAGTCCCAGAAGAAACTGTTAGGGAAGCTTTGAAGAAGCACAAAGTGTAGAAATGCAGCTGCTTTGCTCTCTGGATGAGCCAAGCACAGCCAATTCTAAAGCATAGAATGGGGAAATTGAATTATAGTTATGCTTGTGATAGCTTGACATAAGGTTCATTCACAATTCTTTTCCATTTCCATTTTTTAAGGATATGTCTCCACAATCAAACCTCCATCTTGGTGCCAAGCCAGCTCCTTATGTGATCTAATAAGAGAGTGTTCTTTTCCATCAGAAAATAGAATACGCCTTTATTGCAAACACTTGACAGTTTATATCAAATGAATTAATCTTCAGAAATTTGCTGACCTGTTGCAGTAATCCAGCTAGTCCATTACAAACCTCTTAACGATTTTCTGCTTTGGTACCTGGTGACTTATTATATTGTCTAAACTGGAAAGTAAAGCTTTCTCTATTATGAACTGGGGATATTTAGTTATGATTATGGCATTAAATTGTATCATTGAAGTACTTTTCTTGTATATTTATCATACTTCTATATTTAAACTGTGAATGGATACAGTGCAGGCATATGGATGCTGGTTTTGAAAAGTGTAGTAGCAGAGGAATTCAAACAATTACAAAAATAATAATACAAAGAGTTTCTTGATTTTTTAAAAAAATTACTTTAGAAAAGAACTGACATGGCACAATGGAAAGGAAAGGAATGCACTAAGGTTGCATAGTGTCTCCTTATTTATTCAATTTACACACAGAATATCAAAAGAAATGCGGGACTACAGGAAACAAAACTTGGAATTAAAATTGCTGGAAGAAACACCAATTACCTCTGATATACTGAAGTTTTCATTTTGATAGCTAGACGTGAGAACCGTAAAGAATCTCTTGTTGAAGGTGAGATTAAAGACTGCAAAAACTTGTTTGCTGCTGTGTTAAAAATCCTCCCACACACACACACAGAGATTAAGTCAATGCCAGCCCAATGTGTGTCAGCACAGAAATTGAAGTATTGACAGATGTTATCTTCATAAGCTCAAGTGTCATGAAACAGACACTGGTTACTTGAAAGACTAACAGATCTAGAGAAAACATTAAACTCGTGACACTAACCATGACCACAAGTACTGTTGGAGCCATGTATTTTTTTTTCCATTTGTAACATGGCTATCAAAGACACAATGAAGAAAAATTGATGTCTTTGCATTGAGGCATTGAATAAAATGGTTGAGAATATTTATTTGAATTCATTATTAGCCCAACTCCAATGAACTCTTTGCCCACCAGAGGAAATCAGTCAATACATTATTTATTTTCGTCAAGCATGTATTAGATAACAAATATAAGTATAAACATAATTATGAATACATAAAATGGATACGAATAAAAGGGAACATTAGGACAGGGATGGTAGGCATGCTGGTGTGCTTATGCACGCCCCTTAAAGACCTCTTAGGAATGCGGTGAGGTTGACAGTAGACAATCTAAGGGTAAAGGTTTGGGGGTTTGGGGAAGAAACAGTCAGGTAGTGCATTCCAGGCATTGACCACTCTGTTACTGAAGTCGAATTTTCTGCAATCAAATTTGGAGCGGTTTACCATAAGTTTGTATCTATTATGTGCTCGCGTATTGTTGTGGTTGAAGCTGAAGTATTCATTGACAGGTAGAACATTATAGCAGATAATTTTATGTACTACGCTTAGGTTGGACCGAATACTAGTTCAATTTAACTCAGGAGTCATTGGAGAATGCACAGTGCTAATGCTTGGAATACTCAAAGTAGTTGAAAAAGTTCAGCAAAAACAAGATGGTTACAAGAGCTCCTTGGTGCTCTCTGAGTTTTCTTGCAGATGTTTCATTACTAAGGTGACCAGACGTCCCACTTTTGGCGGGACAGTCCCGATTTTTAGCAATTTGTCCCACATCCCGCGTCGTTTTAAAAAAGTCCCGATTTTTCATTCTGCCTCCTGAGTCCCAGCTGATGGCTAGAGGGAAAAAAACTGTTTAAACTCTTGCCGCGGGGCTTCAAAGGGCCGCCCTACAGGTGATCAGTCTTAAAAGAAAACAAATGAGTAGACTCATGCCTGCAAAAATAGAAAAAACAGCCCCTTACAGCTTCCGCATAGGTTAATTGGCTGCAAAGAGTTCCTGGAGCAGATTTTTTTCCCCCCCAGCTATCCTGAAAAAGCGAAAGCGAAAGTAAAGCTGCAACATGACAAAATGAGGCAGAGAGAGATTTCTTTTTCTTTTTCTTTTTCCTCACCAAAAAAGGTAGGTGCAAAACTGCAAACAATGGGAAATTTAGGGCAAAAGAGGAGAGTTCAAGATTTTAAAACACAAAAGAAAAAAAGCTCTATTTAACTAGGGAATTTTAATAATTGAGATACTATTAATAATTGTATATTGTGTTGAAAGCAGAAATGGTTAAGTTGTGGTTGGAGGAATATATGGGGGAAATTATTTGGTTTATTATTGGTAAATATAATTAATTGATTTGTAAGAAATTGGATTGCATGGAAATAATTGGAATATTCATGTTCATATTGATTAATATACAAAAAAGATAGTTATATAACTAATTGATTTATATTAAAATGTTGAATTTGTATTAAACAACCGTATTACATAATTACATAATTAACCAATGTGAGGATGGATATAAAAATAGATGACAATGGGAAGGGGTATAATATAGAATAGAAGGGAAAAATGAATTTGATTAAGATTAGAGATGAGGATGAAGGGTAATATTGGTTTTTTTAAAAAATTGATGAGGAATAAATATGGCAAAAAGGAAATATAGAAATTGTAAATTTAATTGAAATGACTAAACACTGTTTAAATTTGTGAACCAGCCAAATATTCTGTTCAAAGAAAATACACTGTATGTTTGTATGTGTGTTTCTAATTATTGCTATTTATTTATATTTGTTCTCTTTTATTCTTTAAAGTTTAACAATTCATTCTTTTATCTTAATATCTTTATATTTGCTTGGGGTTGGCTTTCTTCCCTTTCATCTTTTTTATTGTACAGCAATCTTTCTCGTCAAACCTACTACCTCTCTCTTTTCTTTCCTTCTTACTTTTTCTTCCCCCCACCCTCTTTTTCTCCTCCCTACTTCCTCTTCCTTTCTCCTTCTCCTCCTCTCTTCCTCCCTCTCTTACCCTCACTCCTACTCTAATTTCCCTTCCTTCATCCCTCTCTATTGCTGTATCCTTTAATGCATATGGACTACTCAGAGGGCTGAAAAAGTTATTTTTGACTGGTCCTCGCACTTTTGACCAGTCCTCAAACTTACGACTGTCCTCACATTTTACGTTTTTTGCCCTATCTTATCACCATGGTGAAGAGAAGCAGTTGTGAAATGAGTGACATGGAATGCTGCACAGGTATAAATGTGAGGATGGTCATAAGTGTGAGGACCAGTCAAAAGTGCGAGGACCTGTCAGAAATGACTTTTTTCAGCCCTCTTGAGTAGTCCCTATACATAGCCATGGCCACTCGGTCATATGACCAGCTAGCCACACCCACGTCACATGACCTCTAAGCCATGCCCACAAAATAAGCCACGCCCACAATGGTGTCCCTCTTTACCAATGTTAAAATCTGGTCACCTTATTCATTACCAAACTAGGTAACATCATCAGTGCTAGACCTAGCTTATCCTAGCACTGATGACGTTGCCTAGTTTGGGTAACAAAACGTCTGCAAGAAAAAACGACCAAGCTCAGAGAGCACTAAGGAGCCCTCATTTAACCCTGAGCTGCCAATATTCTCCTTTATTGGCAAGGTGGTTAGATATTATGTCTGATGACATAAGCACGAATTTACATGAACTCAAGGCAGTCTCGATGATATGATATCCATCAAGGCACAAACAGTCAGAAGCGACCGAGGAATATCCTTCCCAGATGAACATGACTAGCTGATCAGGCTGAATAACTATACAGCATTTCTTCCGGGGAAAGAAATAAGAGTAATAAACACGTTGGCGTTGGGAATCTTTCCCGCTGGAATCTTTTCTTTCTTCAGCCCGCCTCCTCCCGCCAGTTTCGCAATTGGTCCTCAGAAGAAACTGGAGCCGCCTTGCAAACGTGGCGGTCGGGCGGCTCCACCTTTCAGCTTAGGCATCTCCTCTTATCCAATCGCGCGAGGCGTAGCACGCAACGGCGCGGAGCTTCACCCGTTTGCAACCGCGTTGCTGACTGGCTGGGAGTGGTGGTGGTGGTGGGGGGGGGGAAATCCAATGACCAGTCCAAATTAGGCCATTCATAGGCGTCTTTTAAAAGCCAGACTTTTGCAGCTGGACCAGGATTTGTACAATGGGGGGCAGGAAAAACGGGTCGACCCCGCGTTGAGCCTTTATGAGCGCGTGGCGCGAGAGAGGCGAGATCCGCTGGACTGGGAGGCAGCCCAAGCAGAAGACACGTGTTAGGCTCTGCAAAGTGAAGGAGGTTCCCCTCTCGACGTGTATCGGAGACGCGAAAGTTTCATCGGAGACAAACCGCCCTGGGGCCGGAAGGAGCCATGAGCCTGGGAACAACTTCTAGCTCTCTCACGGTGGGGCTGATGCTAGTATTGTGCATCAACAGGTCCTTGGGCGTCCCCACTTTCAGAAAGGAGAGAGTCGTTCGTCCCGATCCCGAACTCGGCAACCGGCAACACGAAGATAACCAGAGCTTCCAGTATGATCACGAAGCCTTTCTGGGTAAAGATGATGCCAAAACTTTCGATCAACTCACCCCGCAGGAAAGCCAGGAACGGTTGGGGTAAGACGGTCCTTATATTTTACCAATACTGGAAGGCATAAAAGGTCCCTAGTTCCTCGAGGAAAGAGGACGTTCTTGGGAAGTGGGATTTAGAGATTTTCTCCAAGTAGGTACAGAGTGAAATAATAGTATTTTGCACGCCGGCGGAGTTTAGCCACTCTGCTGTCAAAGTTTAATAGTCTCTTCTCTTTCCTGATAAACGGCGCGGCAGCGAAAATCAACTCTGCGAGAGGCGAAGAAATTTCTTACTATGATGCCTTGGTAACGTGGCGGGAGGGAAAGTTCCCATCAACGCCTTGAATGGAAAATCAGTTTCATTCCTAGATCATACAGTATACAGAATTCTAGTTTTATATGGGAGATTGAAGTCGAGGATCAGCTCATTGAAATGAAAAGTCTTGTTGTAGGAGAGGTTTTCTTTCTCTTTTTTAAACTTTTGGAGGGTGACTTCCTTAATTTGTTGCAGCACAAACAAGAGTCTTTCGTGGGTGAGAGATCTACCCAGTGCATGACAATTATGTATCTTGTGTTGGCGGATGCATAATTGTGGGTTGAAGGGGTTAGGTTTACAGAGTGGGACTCGACATTATACACATAGTCCTCGACTTACAACAGTTCCAGTTGTCAAGCATCCAAATGTAAATCACGTGACTATTCGAAGTTACAACGGCACTGAAAAACGTGACTTATGACCATTTTTCACACAGATGACCATTGCAGCATCCCCATGGTCATGTGATTTACATTTGGATGCTTGACAACTGGTTCATATTTATGACGGTTGCCGAGTCCTAGGGTGACCCGATCCCCTTTTGCAACCTTTTGTCAAGCAAAATCAATGGGGAAGCCAGATTCACTTAACAACCGTGTTACTAATTTAGCAACTGCAGCGATTCTCCTAACAAACATGGCAAGAAAAGTCGTAAAATGGGACAAAACTCAACAAATTTCTCACTTAGCAACATAAATTCTGGGCTCAATTGTGATAGTAAGTCAAGGACTACCTGTAGTGCAAAACCTATTGTTTTGCAACAACAACAACAAATTTTTTAAAAAACATTAGAGTTGGTTGAAAAGATTACGAAAATAAAATCTGATTAGGTGTCCACTTCCAATTCATGTTGCGGCAGGCAGGATATGAATAGACAAGTCTGACTCTTAAGAAAAGAAACCTAGCAACTAATAAGAATTGGTGGAAAGCATTTCAATGGTGTTGGATTTTAAAAAACAAGTTGAAAGATCAAAAGTGAAATAGTAACACCATAACAGAGCATGTGAACAGTTTGCTCACCAAAGGGTGTCACAGATAGGAGGAAGTCAAACCCACAGTCACATGGATCCCATATATTACTCTCTTCTCCAAGATACTCAAGTTTAATCTTCCCATTTGATCTTCATGACAAATCTGCTGATTAGAGAAACCAGAGAGATAAATTTGAGATTACCCTGTGAACGAGAATATTCTCCAAATTTATACTGTTCTATAAATGGAATATCTCTCTTGTCTGGCCTAACTTTGTAATAAACTTGACTTTTCTGTCTGAGGCAGGCAGAGAGAATTGCTTTTCTCTAGGCAAAATACAGTCAGCAATGGCTTCCCATATAACCTAATTTTTCTTCCTCAGTTTTTTATCCCATTTAACATCCCCAGACCTGGGATGGGGAAAGTATTACAGTATTATTACTATTATAGTAGTGGCCAAAATTGTGGAAACCTTTTGGGAAAAGTGTATTTTCTAAAACTAGCTAATAACACCACTTTTTTTTGGAGTAGTACCATAAAATTATATATCAATGGAAAAATAATTTAATCAAGAATGTAATGCAATAACTTTTATGAAGGATTTGCTATTAGAATAGCAGTTACAGTATAAAGAAGAACAGTGAAACAGGTAGAAAAAAATGAGATATACAAAAATTATCACCATGTCAGTTAATACTTAGTTGGGTAATCTTTAGCATTAATTACGGTTTTACAACATCTTCCCATGGAGTGAATCAAGTCTTTTAGTTCTGCAGTTGTTATAATGTGAAACCAAGATTGAATGATTGCCTCTATTAACTGGATTTTATTGCTGGGTCGCTTCTGACTAACAAGTTTCTTTAGTCGGCTCCATAGATTTTCAATTGGGTTAAGGTCTGGGCTATTTCTAGGCCATTCCAGCAGTAGAATATGATTATCTTAAAACTCCAAAAAAAGTGGTGTTATTAGCCATCAAACCTCAAAAATACACTTTTCCCAAAAGGTTTTCACAATTTTTTTTTTGAATTTTTTTTTTATTTTTAAAACATAAAACAACATATTTTTGGAGCAAGAGTTTGGCCTGGTATAACATAGGTATAAATTCCCAATTTCATCGATTAACATCCTAAATCTAAACCCAATTTTTGTCATCCAATCTAACATCTTATTCTAACATTTAAGATTTTATTATGTAGTCACCCTAACTCTTAAACTTCAAATCCAAACAGCACTTTATAGTATTCATTTATCATTTTAAAACAATCAGTATTTCATGTATTTTCTGTACTTCAAAGACCCAAATCAAATCAATGTTTCTTTTAAAAGGTTTCCACAATTTTGACCACTACTGTATATGGCCATTGGAGGGAGCAACAAATGTTAAAACATGAATAATGTCATGCAAATGCTGTAGCTGGTGTCCTGGTGTGAATATATTTTTATGGCATTTGTATGAAGAACATTATGTCATGGTGTCATTTGGGGATCTTTGCTGTTGGCTGAGGAAGTTGAAGTCAGCAGTTGAAGTAAATGAAAACTTTGATTTGTGGGTGGGTTTTTCAAGATGTGGTGTTAGGGAGGGGAGAGAAGGCCTTTCATTCCTAAGATTGTAACTTTCTCTTGAAGAATTGTCAACTTTTATTCAAAATAGCTCTTATTGATGTTAGTAGAGCCCCCTTTAAAGTCTAATTTCTAAGATGGAGGAGAGGAGAAGCAAGTGTGCATAAATGAATAGAATAAAGGTGTGGGTGGGCCTGGCAGTTGTGTCAACACTGTGTTTTGGTGATGCCTACCTAGGATGTGGTCCAGGACACAGTTGGTAAGGCTTCCATGTTTGATGGAGCAACTTTAGACTTCAACCCAAATAGTGTCTCCAGTAACTGGGCCCAGAGTTTGATAATGTCATTGGATTTTTTGTCATCTGGTTATCGAGATGGGTCACAGGTAAAGGTGAATCAGCTGATTTCTGTCCTCTTCAGTCTGACATTCCTTCTATGCTTGGTGAGTGCTGTGTGTTCAAAGCATCCACATGGTACAGAGAAAGCTGATATGACTCACATCCCTGCTTGCTTGAACCTGGAGGCAGGTGTAGAAGACTTGGTCTTTTGTTAGGTATCTGAGGGGCATTCTAAATTCTGTATGCCTTTTTTGGTGCAGAACAAATGTCTTACTTCACTGACAAAGAAGAACAATAGTCAATCTCTCCCACCAAGTGGTCTGTTAAATTAGGATTTCATTTGTGTATAACTATACTTTGGGTCATGGGAACCTCCAGATGCAATCTGTAATCCAGATACAGATCTCTTTTCTGATGTATATCCCTCTCTCTATGGGGAAGGAAGTTGGAATTTGTATTTTGGCATGTTAATTTGGCTTAGGCAACACTCCACAAAACTTGACTAAGTACCTTTATGTATGTTTATGTGGGAAAAAAAATGTGATCGGTACTTTTAAAACATGCTAAATTATCAAATTCCTACAAATTAAGTAGCCAGATATCATCAGTTGGTGTTCAAATTTGACTCCTGTTGGGTTAATGTATGTTTACTTTGCATTTCTCCTATTTCCTTTCTCTCCCCCCCGCCCCCCATCACTGTCTGAGGAGTGGCTTAAAATGCCACGTAGGTTTTCTTGGAGAAGGCACGAGGGATTATTTCCAGAGAATGAGAATCTCTTGCATACATCTCCAATTCTTCTTCTTCTCCTGCCTGATCAGACAGCTAGTTGAAAGCAAAGGCAGAGTGAAATGGGGAGAAAGACTAAGAAAGGACATGGGTAAAGACAGAGACTGTGAAATGTCATTTGTTTATAATGCAACCCTTCCTCAAAAAATAGATTGCAGGTCAGTCACAATAATGCAATATTTTTTTTTAAATGTAATCATAGTTTATGGAGGTAAAAATATCAGAGAAAATATTTCTTCAAACAATAATGTTATCTTAGATGGATAAGGCAGTGTGGTAGAGTAGTTAAAGTTTGGGATTCATACTGGAAGTGTGCTCAATGATTTTGGGCCAGGTTTTTTTCCAGCCATTGTGCCTCACAGGTTTGTTGCGGTTGGGAACAATTGTAGGAGAGAGGGCTGTGTATATTCTCTTTGCGTCCCTGGTGGAATGGAGGGATATTGGTGTATCAGATAATTAAAAAATTACCAAAGAGATACATAGTTTAAAAATAAAAATCTAGTTTATATATTTGAAGGAGGACATTATAGTATAGTGATGACTAACCTTTTTGCCATCGCGTGCCAGGAAGGGGGCAGGGGAGGTTCGCGCGCGTGTGTACCCACACCCATAATTCTATGTGGGCCATTTTGGGCCTCTGCAGGATCTCCGAGGGGGTGGGGAAGGCTATTTTCACCCTCCCCAGATGCATAGAGAGGATCTGGATCCAGGTGAGAAAGAAAACTGGGCCTTCCCTACCCATCCCAGGCCCTCTGGAGGCAGGAAACAGCCTGTTTCCCTACTTCTGGTGGGCCCAGAAGGCCTGAAAATCAGCTGGCATGCGCGCTGGACTGAGCTGCGGTGCCCACTGATATGGTTACGCATGCCACCTGTGGCACGCGTGCCATAGGTTCGTCATCACAGTTATAGTAGATACTGAAGTGTATCATCTGCTGTCATGCATATTACATCTGCATTGGGGATACATTGGGGTTTTCCAAAAACCCTTACTCCCATGACCATAGCTGGAGGTCCTTGACTTACGACCATAATTGGGACCAGAATTTCTGTTACTAAGCAAAGCACTTATTAAGTGACTCACACCTGATTTTATGGCCCTTTTTGACATGGTTGTTAAGTAAATTATTGCAGTTAAGAGAATCATCTACACATCATGTGGAGATGTGGAGATGTTGTGATGGTTGTAAGTGAGAAGATTGATTGTAAGTCACTTTTTAAAGTGCTGTGGTAATTTCGAATGGTTGCTAAACAATCGGTTGTAAGTCCAGGACTACCTGTAGTTTCCTAGTCACTTGATCTGCTACAACTGTAGTTGCAAAACAACCTGTTAGCAAACAAATTAGCTAACAAACTTGTAAGAGGGCTATTTTCCATCTTAGTGGAGATAAAAGAGATGAGCGCTCCGGTGGCAGCAATCAGGAAAACTGAGGATAAGCTGCAGAAGGTTTACACATCTTGGGACCGACTACAAATTGTGAGTGGTATCATTTGTTACATAAGTAGAGATAGCAGATTGTTTACCTCTAACCGTATGGTTATCTATGGGTTCTGTGTCTGTTCAGTGGCCTCTTAGAAACTGTATAGAGCAGGGGTGTGAAACTCAAGGCCTGCGGGCCGGATCTGGCTCACAGGGTGCTTCGATCTGGCCCACAGGGGCCAGAAACAACGAAGGACCGGCACACGGTGCCTCTGCCAGTGAAAACGGAGCTCGGGAGGGCTGCGCACAGTTTCCCCGAGCTCTGTTTTTACTGGCAGAGGACTGCAGGAGGCAGTCACAGCTGAAAATAGGGTCCAGGAGCCCGTTTTCATGGCAGAGCTCTCAGGCCACCACAGGTGCCCCTGACACAAATGATGTCATGCTGGCCTGCCCACCTCAGCCCCCTGAGGTAAAACACAACCCTGATGTGGCCCTCAATGAAATCGAGTTTGGTCTAGAGCCACATTTTTGGTGAAAATCAGTTTTCATATGCTCAAAGATCAAGGTCCTATTTAATCACTTTGTAAGATATAAGATCCAAGTATTTTAATCCTCACAATTTATAAACAAGTCTGATTCACAAAATCAAAGATTTATTGGAGATAAAATGAAGAAAAATAAAAAGCGGTTGCAAGCACGGCCTTTTAGCCCCTTCCCAAAGGGATTGAGTTCAAAGAGCGCAAGGAATAGTTTTCAAGCTACACATTTTATACTCCTACACAATGCACACCACGCCAAAGAAGCCCTCCCAACTTCCCTTTATTCTCCTAAGTCATTCTCCAAGTTGGATCCAGTTTGTAGGGGCAATAAGCTGAGTTTGTATAAAATATACAAAAGTATGAAGGCTATTGCTTAACGCACTGTAAACCGCCCTGAGTCTCCGGAGAAGGGCGGCATATAAATCAATTTTTTTTTTAAAAAAAAAAAGTTATTTTATACTTTAAAAGGATCATCTTGGCAATTCTTGTCTAACAACGACCATCTTATCATGTTTACTTTTAACTTCACCCTGGGTGGATGTTCCTTTTTTATTCACTTTTATAAAAGAACAAATTATTCATTTCCTTCAACTTCAGTTGCTCTTTGGCTACCACGCCAGAAGAATGGAAGAGCTTTCTGAGCCGACTTACTGCACTGTTTCTTCTTATTTCCTGTTTTCTCCTTTTTTCTTTTTGTTTTTGAGTTTTATGTTTCTTTTCTCCAGACTTAGGGAGCACAAAAGGGAAACACATGATGATATGAGAAACATCATGTAAATGCTGTGACTTGCATAATTGTGTCAGACTTTGGGATGCCCATATATTTTTGCATCGTTTGTGTGATGACAAAATGCATGAATAGTCATTTTGACATCAACATGGCTTTCCATGGATGCCTGTCTCTCTTAAGTGTTGTAATA
The DNA here is from genome assembly GCF_029215685.1 of Pituophis catenifer annectens. Taxonomy (NCBI): domain Eukaryota; kingdom Metazoa; phylum Chordata; class Lepidosauria; order Squamata; family Colubridae; genus Pituophis; species Pituophis catenifer. The sequence goes on along the minus strand of NW_027256881.1, from coordinate 258,720,974 downwards.
CTTTTGACTTTTATCTCCCCAAATAAGATTCTGTGTAAATGTGGAATTAAGCTGCTGTTTATGGTGGTATGATCACTATACTTTTATGCAGAATAAATTATACTTTTTAGGTGTCTTTCTTTGTGCTCTGATATGAACACATAGTATATTTTTCTGCAAGAGTGGAAATTCTGCTCCATATAACATATATTCATAATTGTGGTATCAGTGGTTACAGAATCCTTCCTTGATGGCAGTAGATGAGGGGATTGTGTTCTAACAGACTTGAAAATAACCATATTGGAAAGGCTGTGGTAAAGGATTGGATGGATTGCTCAAGTATATTTTGCTATAATTCAGATACTGATTTGGATATTTGTATATGATCTGGAGGACAGATATGCATGAAGAATATGTTGGTTCAAACAGCAGTGCTAAACAGCAGAGATAAAATGCATCATGTGATCCTTAGATAGGTATCATGCTGGTTCCCATTCAGAAGATTCATTTTAAGCAAATGTATTTGTACAAGGTATGGCAATTTGTAGAACAGTTACCTAGGATAATATGGATAGTAATGCAAACTCTGAAGAATATTTACCAAAATTCTAATTATCTGATTACTTTTCCTTTTATTTCAGCAAAATTGTTGATCGGATTGATGATGATAAAGATGGTTTTATCACAACAGAAGAACTGAAAAATTGGATTAAAAGAGTACAGAAACGTTACATCTTTGAAAATGTGGCTAAAGTCTGGAAGGATTATGATCTCAATAAAGACAATAAAATTTCATGGGAAGAATATAAACAAGCATCATATGGCTACTATTTAGGTAAGAAAATTCTAGACATTCAGCTGTATTTGTTTACATTTATCAGCTATATAACTGAACCTAATTCATATGCAACAGAACTGGAATGAATGGTGGATGGATGAAAAATTAGCCTAATAACTAGGTAGTGCTAAAAAAATACCTAAGACTAATATAATTCCCATAGTGAATTAAGTTCTTGGACTTTTGGAAAATATTGGAATAAAAATACTCACACACACAGAGCACAATCATCAGCAGTTCTGAATTCTAGCATTGTTTCTAAAAAGGCTTATGGAACAATTTTGGTTATATTCCTTTTTGGTTCTTTTCCAGAGTAGTATGACTGGAAGTAAAGTATTTAGTAAAGTATTCTCTGATAGGAAACAACAGCTTAGTTCAAACCTATATCCTATCAATCCCATTTTGGCATTTTACATGTATGATAAATTTGATATAATGTATCTGAGAGTACTTGAATGCTAAAGAATATCTGAAATTTTGGAGCAGAAAAATTCCAAATCTCCCTGAAGTACCCTGCTTCACTTTCTCCGTATGAAAAGCGAGCCTTGTGTATATTAAATACCAGTTGAAATAAGCCAAGGGCTACAGCCAGGCTGCAGGTTATTATATTTGTCTTTGATGTATTCAAGATTAAATTGCAAGAAAGCAGAAACTCACTTGTTTTGTAAATATAGGCAGACAAGATGCACAGGTAAGAAATGAATACAGAAAAGAAGAAATGCATTTGTCAATTTAATCTAAATGTAAATGAATCACTAAATGGGACTTTGAATTCAGTTTTGAGTTCCAGAGGACATGGGTACCATTAAAGAGGGTGGGTATAGCGTTCCTATATCCTTTGTTTCTGACTACATGTGCTTATTCAAGCATATCAGTTTTCTGGCCAACTTGGTGGCTCTGTGCACGTTGTTAAAAACAAGTAAGATTCCTATGTATAAAGTGTATATGTCAAAACACAAATGCTTTTGGGTGTAAAGAAAAAGGGACTGCTTGGGCTATTTTCATAATACCATTGTTTTGAGGACTAAAATTTTAATTAAATCCTCTTAAAATACCTTCCTTCTGTTTAAAGCACATGGAAGCAGCAGCTGCTGCAACACTGATAGTATATATAAGGATGGGAAAGGGACGCAGATACGTAGCTTTGTCAAAGAGTCTCTCTAGTAAATACAAAATGCTATGGTTTTTTATTGTGGGTTAAGAAAAGAATTAATTTTTTTATTTGAAGAATATGGAGCTATAACTGTATATATATACAACAGTAGGTTCAAAAATCTAGTGGAGGAATTCCCATAAACAGAATACTGTACTGGATGTATGTCTTATGTAGGAGAGATTTAGAGATTTAGATTCTAGCATATCATTCCTGGATAAAACACTCTGGTGTTAATTATTCCTGCAATTTTAGTTTGGTTCATCTTATTCTAATAATTTATTTTTTCTATAGAGCATTCCAAAGAGTTCCAAGATGTCACAGAGCAACACAATTTTAAGAAAATGCTGCCCAGAGATGAAAGAAGATTCAAACAAGCTGATCTGGATGGTGATTCAGAAGCAACTCGTGAGGAATTCACTGCTTTCCTTCACCCGGAGGAGTTTGAACATATGAAAGACATTGTTGTTCTAGTAAGCTATGGCAAAGCTACCTTTATTCCTTTGGGCTTCCCTTTTATTACATCAGTTTGAAAATGACTTTCTCATCTTTCAAGGCAAGGTTTCCTAGACAGTAATTACTGTTCTTTTCATCCAGAAGGAAAGCTGCTTTTAGGAATTAGGCTGCTAAAAAGTAGCCTCTCTCCAGTGGTGAAATCCGAACCAGTTTGCTACCGGTTTGCTGGTCGCGCATGCGTGCCGCGCGCCAAAATGAGGCTTGGGAAGGTAAGTAGAAATGAAAGGGGGAGATCAGCTGTGCTGCGCAATTTAGCTTCGCAAGAAAACAGGATTTCCTGCTTTCTAGCAAAGATAAACCTTGCAGCAAAGCTGATTTCCCCCTCCTTCTTCTACTTACCTTCCCAAGCCTCCTTTTGGTGCGTACTGCGTATGCGCAGCACGCACCAAAAGGAGGCTTGGGAAGGTAAGTAGAACAGCGGGAGGGGGAATCAGCTGTGCCACACGATTTAGCTTTGCTAGAAAGCAGGAAATCCTGCTTTCTAGCAAAGATAAACCCCACGGCACAGCTGATCATCAGAAATACTGGTTCAGAGGGATCAGTAGCTTTTTAAACTGCTGGTTCAACCAAACCAGTAGCTAATTACCAGTTCGCCCGAACCGGTAGTTTTTATCACTACCGGTTCACCTGAACTGGAGCGAACCGGTAGCATTTCACCCTTGCTTCTCTCCCAAATTTTGGTGATCTCTTATATGTTCAATTCTATCTGAAGATTGTTTAGTAGTAAGGTGGCAAATAGAGTGGACCCATGAATATTGCTTTATTGAAGTATTCAACAAATCCTTGATTTTATCACATACTAAAGCAACAATACTGAGAAAAAATGCTTGTGTTAAACGTTTTAAAGTGGCATCCATTGAAAATCATAAAAATGCAAACTTTGTGTTTTGCCTACATTTGTCAACGGCCAACCCTTTGCCCCCTATTTTTGATACATTACAGGCCCATTGATGCTTCAGTGCTACAAAGCCGGGCTGTTCTCACAATCCTTCAAATTAGCTGTAGAAATCAGGGTGTGGCTGTTTACTATGGCATAATTTTACTTTATCAGAAACATAGGCAGTGCCTTATATGGTATAATTCACATACGTTAAGCATCATTTATCGCGTACTCAATTAACCACGATTAAACCGTTGGCTAGTTTCACACTATTATATTTAACAAAATCAAATAAACTAGTGGTTCTCAACTATTTCTTTATCACAGATTCCCTTTAAATACCTTTTGTGGCAATGAACCATGGCCCCAGTCCACCAAGACTTAACTCAAGATTTAAATCGTAATAACATTTCTTCAAGCCTTCACGGACCCCTATGATGACATCATGGCCCCCTGGGGTCTACAGATCCCAGGTTGAGAACCTCTGAAATAAAAAATATTCCAGTGTGTGATATCAAGCTAGGCATAGTCAGCCATTGGCCCAACTAAGTGATGTCAAGACCAGTTTTCTCCGGTCGTCCAACTGTTGACTATAGTTTCCAAAATTCCCTGGTTTCCAGGCTTTTCTTTTTTGTTGTTGTTGAGATACTGAGATTTGGGCTTAAGCTCTTCCCACAGTATGTACTGAATCACAAGTTTACTGCTGTTTCTGAGGCTTAGAAACTGTATTTGCTATTCCTAACTTGGAACCTTACAATATTATTAGTCATATTGATTTATTAAATGACCTGATATTTAATTGACTAAGCAACCTTTGAAAGTTCAGGTATTTATATATATATGATATCTCCAGAGAAATATTACAGAAGCTCCTGTAGCCAATTCCTGTGTATAAAGAAGATTCTAAGGTAAAACATACCTTGCATGTATGTTCAGGAAAAATATTTAGATAATATAACATTACATTTGTTATATGTTTGATTTTAAAAAAAGGCTCTACTGCTCTTGGTGTAAACAGTCTTTCCCAGACTGTACCTTTCCAAATATTTTAGATGTCAACTCACATAATTCCTAGCAAGCACTCAATAGGCCAAGCTGGCTGAAGATTATGGAAGTCCAAGACCACTGGAGGGCTTCACATTGGGAGATGCTGATGTAAAAGGACAGCTGAAAATGAAAGATTTATAAGCAGTTTGCAGAAAAAACTAGGCATCTTTATACTGACAGCTTGTTTCCTCTTATTGTGACAGGAAACACTGGAGGACATAGACAAAAATGAAGATGGTTTTGTGGATCAGGATGAATACATTGGTATGCCATGGCATGGAGAATTCTACTATTTATTATAAATATGGTTTCTTTTTAAATAAATATGTGATTTTTACTGAAACTTTTAAAGTGAATACAAGGTAATATAATGTAAGGAAGAAAAAAAGCAAAAAGCTCAAGAAAAGACAAAAACTGAATAAAAATAGAAAGAAGGAAAATATATATAAAGAATCATATTCCTCCTTTCTATAATTTATCCTCTTTAATCCTCAAAGACATAAATCAAAAGCTCATTTTTATAATTTCTTATAAAATATCCATAAGATAGTTCTACTCACCAATAATTGTAGATAATATCTTTTCTCTAATCAAAGAAAATAATTTAGCCATTTCAGCAAAATATGTTAACTTCGCCAATAATTCTTCCATTATGGACAATGTTGAATCTTTCCATTTTGGTGCATATATTAATCTCATCACACTAATCTTATATTGAAATAATCTCCCATGACATTTTTCTAACTATTCTCCCATTAGTCCTAAATTATGACTTCAATTGAAAACTGGTCTTTAACATCCTCTATATCAAAGTTTGTATTTGAATCCATTTCTTTTACTTTTATTAATGTCCACCAAACATGATAAAATGTCCCTTCATGTTTACATTTCCAACATACATTTGAAGTGCTTTTATATGTCCTAGACCAGTGATGGCTAACCTTTTTGTCCTTGCGTGCTGAAAGTGCGCACACGCGTGCACAACAGCACACATGCGCATGCCCACACTCATAATACAATGCACGCACGACACATCCCCTGTGCATGTATGCGCCACCCCCCTGCACGAGCTCCCCCCCACCCTCCTTGCCTGCGCACACGACCCCCCCCCCCGTGTTCCGTTTTGGACCTAGCAGGCCTCCCTGAAGCTGCCTGGGACCAAAAACGGGCAGGGGGGCACACCACACACCCCTGCACTCCCCCCACCCCCCCCTGCATGCCTATGCTGTCACAGGTGTTATATGTGCCTTGTATGCAGCTTTATTCCTCTCTAGCTTTTATCTCCATTGTTCAGTGATGCATTTCCTGCCTCTCTAGGATTTATCTCTATTTGCTCCTGTGAGGCACTTCCTATTCCTGTTGGATGTATATACAGCTCAACTGGGACGAGGGCTTGCGTGCCGGCAGAAAGGCCTACATGTGCCACCTATGGCATGTGTGCCATAGGTGCGCCATTACGGTCCTAGACAGTACATTATGTCATGTACTAATGATACATCATTTAATACAAATTCTCTTTTAGATCAAAACACAGTATAAATTTCAACTTTTAACCACATATTTTCCCATCGATCCATCTGTATATTATAACCAAAAGCCTTGACCTGCTTTATCATACATTCTTTAACTTATTTTTCATGTTTCAAATTTCAACAAGCGATTATGTATTTTTAGGAATTACATGTTCATTTTTATTTTTATTTTTTTAATTTTGATTTATATGCTGCCCTTCTCCGAAGACTCAGGACAGCTTACAATGCGTTAAGCAATAGCCTTTATACTATTGTATATTTTATACAAAATCAGCTTATTGCCCCCACAAACCGGGTCCTCATTTTACCTACCTTAGAAAGGATGGAAGGCTGAGTCAACCTTGAGCCTGGTGAGAATTGAACTCGCAGTAATTGCAGGCAGCTGGAAGCGAAATACTACCTTTAACAGTAGCATTAGTCTGCTGCGCCACTCAGGCTCATTATCAGTACCCAAATGTATTTCAAGTTCTATCTTACTTTGCTCCATTTTAAATCTTTTGGATAACTATAAATGGGGAAACCATTGACAATTATATCCTCCTGCTTTTCATTAGCCTCTTGATTTCATTTTAAATTTGCCTTGGTAGTTTTCTAATGAGTTCCAGTATGTCAACTAGTATTTTTTTTCTGCCTATTCTCCTCCCTTAACTTATACATTTGTTTTAAAACTTAACTCCTACAATTTTCTAAACTTGTCGTCTTTTATTCAATACTTCAAGAACCATAATGAGCAAAAATGGAGACAGTGAATATTCTTGTCTTATTCCTTTTTGAATCTCACAAGGTTTTGTTATTTTCCATTAACAATTGTGTATGCTTTCTGAGACATATAAATCAATCTTATATCTTTAATAAAATTATCGCCAAGTTTCATATGTTCCAGAACTGTAAACAAACAAACAAAAATTCAAATTATCAAAGGCTTTCTCTGCATTTGGAATATCAATGCTTGTTTTTCATTATGTTGTTCGAAGGTAGCCCACAATATTCAAAACATTTCTAATATTATCTAATAGTTGTCTTTTAGGTATAAATCCATATTGTTGTTCATAAAAAAAATCCTGTAAAATAAATATGATTTCTTATGACCAGTTTGGGTAGTCTCCCCAGTTAGAAACTGCACATAGATTGGTAGTGAGACTACACATTCTGTCTGTAAGTACTGGGCATCAGTCGTGTTCTTTCTTAGAAATTACCTGAAATCTAGATGCAAGCCTAATATTATATAGGATTTTCGTGGATAAAAGCCCCAAATCGTATTCAATATTCATAGAAACTGGAAATCAGCTAAAGAGCTCAAATGTCTTTGTTGATTGTGCATCAGCATTTGTTCAGAAGTATGATAAACACACTTGATAAGAAAGACATCATCTGGCTTTTGACTTCCTATTGTCAGTTTAGGGAAAAGAATGTTACCATGTCCTTACTTGTTAAGCAACTCAGATACAGGTAGTCTTGACCTTTTGTTTAACAACCGTTCAAAGTTGCAACAGCCTCAGAAAAAGTGACTTAGCAACGATCCTTAAAATTACAATGTTTAGTATTATTGCAGTGGCTTGCAGTCAAACGATCATGGTTTGTTACCTTTTCAGTTGGCTTCCAACAAGCAAAGTCAATTGGGAAAGCCACATTTGTTAATAACACTGTGATTCACTTTTTTCTTGTTTTTTACATGTTGGAAAAAAAATATTACTATTTTTTTACATTTGTGGCACATTTTAGTTCATTCTGAGCCTTAGCTTTCCTAACTCATTTTTTCCGAGTGTTGTTTGATTTCCAAGTCGTCCTGCTTTTTCAAAGCAACATTGGTACCTCTTTGGAGTACTTAGTGCTCAGGGCAAAGAAAAGAAAAGGAAAGTTAATGAAAAGGTACCGGTACTTCAAATGAACGGATATATCTAAAGCCTCACTAAAGACCACTAAGTTCCACATAGCTGACTGTTGTTTCTCTAAAATTCCTGGTGCTTTCTATTCCTTCAGCTTGTTTGATTCTGATGTTATCCACAGAGACTTCGGCTGGCAGAAAGAAAATGCAAAGTTGCTCTAGGCTGTTTTTCTAGTCAGCCTTCTAAAGGTAGCATAAAAGAAAGTGGTTGGATTGTGTAACAGGAAAGTGTGACTCTTCCAACTTCTCTCATCTTAGAAGATATTTAGTAGGTAAAAAAAGGGATCAGCATTCTCCTATTTTATTAAAAAAAAGTTGTTTTCCACCAGACAAAAGATGCAAGAAGATAAAACAATACTAAGGCTTGTAAATAAGCCTGCTGAAGTAGCATAGGTTTAGCAGCGTAAACCAAAGTAGAAATTGTTTAGTTTTGAAGATGTGGTGAGAATAGAATCTTTTAATATTTGGGAAGCAGCAGAAAAGGGCAACCATGGCAACACAATTACAACTCTACTTGTTTTATACATGCAGCACGCATAAAGTGGGCAGGACAGGTAGTCCTCGAGTTACGCCCACAATTGAGCCTAAAAGTTCTGTTGCTAAGTGAAACATTTGTTAAGTGAGTTTTGCCCCATTTTGTAAAGTTAGTAACAGGGTTCTTAATGAATTGGCTTTCCCATTGACTTTGCTTGTCAGAAGGTTGCAAAAGGTAACAACATGACCCCAGGATACTGCAGCTGTCATAAATATGAGTTGCCAAACATCTGGATTATGATCATGTGACCACGGGGATGCCACAATGGTCATAAGAGTGAAAAATGGTCATAAGTAACTTTTTTTCAGTATCATTGTAACTTTGAACAGTCATTAAATGAACTGTTGTAAATCAAGGACTACCTGTACTGTAATCCCAGTTGCAGACAATATCTTGATTTTGTGTGAACTATTTTATATTCTAATATACCGTGCAGAAGAAATTATCTCTAAACAAATGCATTTATAATTATATATTAAATGACACTTTTCCCTTATCAGCTCGGCCTCTTTCATATTATCTGATGACTTAAATAAAAATGAAGCCCACTTTTTTTGTTTGCTATAGATACGATTATATCATATATCAGAGCAGCAAATAAGGAGAAAGGTGACTTACAGAGTGTGTGAAATATTTAAGCATATACATGGATTTCTGGGTTGTCCTTCAAGTAGCAGTTACATTATCAATTCAAGAGCAGTAAAATGCTGCATGATGATAAAAGAAGTGTGACGCCACCATGCAAATAACATAAGAGCATATGCAAAGTGGATTCTGAGAATCATTACACTCTTCCCCCCCCCCCCAATCCCTCCTATCTGGTGCAGAAGTTCACATCTAACTCTTGAATTTTTAACTGGCTATAAAACAAATTTTCTCCCATCTTACAAGCTGAATCCAATTTCTGCAAACTACAGTCAGTATTAATGAAGATGTAGCACTAAACCACAAGAAAAGGAAATGATGGAAAATTATGTTGTGAGATATAATTGCATGGACCACTTCTAATACATTTACCATAAATTGCCTACATACGGTTCATATGATTTTTCCAACCTAGTGTTCTTTTAATGTTGGTTTCTATGAGTTTTACTGTCTCCAACTCTTCAAGATCAGGTTGATAGTTGTTTTTCTTTCTTTTGCAGAGTATGGATTCTCCTCCCCCCATGAATAAACATATTATAAAAAGTTTGGATTTAGTAGGTCCTGAGTTATGGGGATAAAGAAAGGGGGTAATTAAAAAAAGCTTGAAATTATCTTTAGCCTAACAACTATCTTGCTAGTCTTGTACATCTATTTAATTTTAATCATTGGACATCTGTTTATAGAAGCTTCATTGGAAGTTTATGGTCATGATTTATGTGGTTTTATTGGTTGGATTTTCATACCGATACTTCGGGTGACTATAATGCATTTGATTTTGTATAATCATGAATTATTGGGAAATATATTTGTATAGAAATATACATCTTTTCTCTAGTACAGAATCTGAGTTTTACATACTATTTCTTGTTTCCAGCTGACATGTTTGCACATGAAGATGGGGGACCTGAACCAGATTGGGTGGTAACAGAACGTGAACAGTTTGCAGATTTTCGAGATCTAAACAAGGATGGAAAAATGGATAAAGAAGAGATTCGACACTGGATTCTTCCAAAAGATTACGATCATGCACAAGCCGAAGCAAGGCATTTAGTTTATGAATCAGATGCAGATAAGGTATTTAGTGCTTCCCCCGCCCCCCCCCAAAGGTGTCATGTTAGCTTATTGGTTTGATTCTATTTTGCCCAACCATAAATTTAAGATTTAATAATTCTGGTAAGATGTTTATTAAAAATGCATGATTTGAATGAGTACTTTGATGTCATTAGCTAATCTTTCAGAAAATGCTTGAAAAAAGTATTACAGTAAAAAAAAATGTAAAACTGTAAATCTAATGTGGATTTTTAACATTTGTTCTAATCTAAAGAGTGTACCTCTACCCCCAAATATTGCTTCCGATACAAGTTAAAATTTATGGGTGTTTTCTTTAAATTAAGGAAGCAAGATTTAAGATTATTTTTTTTCACACCAATAATTTATTTTTCAAATTGTTTTGGTATTTTTGCAAACAAATGCCTACTGACACCTCTTTTTGTATATTGTTCTTTTATATGGCCTGAAGCATTGAGGCCCGCATATAGGCTTTATAAATAAAGGGATTTAGAGAAAAGTATGAATAAATACCAATCCAAGTTCTTATACCAGAGTTTGGATTTTTAAAACAAAGAGGCGCAAAATTGACTAGAATGGAACATAGCTGTGTATAGGGTCCCTTCTAAATCTTCTATTGATCTTCTGCTGAATCCTTGGTACATTTGCAGGTCTCAGAGGAAAGTAATACCCAGAAATACCTACAAAAGTAGCAGAATATAATCAATATAACCCAGTTGTCTCAGGACAACTGGATTACACAGGTCAAATTTTCATCATGGAAACAAACTAAAGCATTTTAGAGCAACATTAAAAAGGGACTGTTGGTATTTTTACAGTTTATCTGCAGCTAATTATTGTCTGCAGCTTACGATTTTGAATAATCATTTTTCATAGAGCCAAGTAATTTTGTATGAGAGTGTGCGTGTTTATGTGTGTACACACATATATATACACACACACACATCTTGTTTTTAGATATACATTAAAGCTATGTAATTAGAGCTGGATATTTGTAGCTGTTTCTCTAACCAGCTATTTTTTTCCTTGCAGGATCAGAAGTTAACCAAACAAGAGATTCTAGATAATTGGAACATGTTTGTTGGAAGTCAGGCTACAAATTATGGAGAAGACCTCACAAAGAATCATGATGAGCTATAATGTTTTTGGAAAAGCAACTACATCAGAGACTTTTGTCTAAAGTTGCCTGTAGATGACCAGAATAACAATGGTCATTATGGCAAATTAATTTTGCACCAGTATATACTTTCTAACAAAAAGCAATTCTGTTAATACCATTGAATGCCACAGATGTCACTTCTTCTAAATGCATATTTTAATGAATTCATTGTAACTTGGGAAGCGCACTTTCCATTTGTAGGTTGACATACTTTCACTTCAATCCTATATATGTAACCTTGGATTTATCACTAAAATCAGTGAGATTTAACCTGTGAAACAGAGTAAGATAAACAGCCTCCCATCTTACTACTTAACATGTACTACATCATACTGTGTGTGGAGAGTTTAATAATTCAGTGCTTTTTCATGGTGTAGTCAAACCCCCATATTTCAAACAACATGGAGTCTACCAAATGTGTTGGGATATAACTCATCCCCAAACCCCATGACCCAATGGTAGATGAAAAGCTTGGCTTACATCCCTGCAATGTAGGGATTTCTTTGATGTCAGAATGTTTCAAATGTTTTATCTTATGTATAATGAAGTGGTAGAGTATCATATAAGGCTACATCACATGAAGTATACTATCATCAGAATGCATTGCTCAGGTTTTCAGTGATAGGTCTATACTCAGAACTAAGATCTCATCTCAGAAAGTTCTCTAGTATTTTCATAATGAAGAAAATACTTTACATAGTTTTTCTAAATTTTTCTTCTGAGATGGGCAGGCATTCTTGGAGACTCATATTTTGTTCTAATGAAAGTTGCAGTGTTAAAACATCTGAAACATCTGAAAATTCTTAACAGCAGAAAAGGTGCTCGTTTTCCATCTTCATTTCCTCCTTACAAGGAAGTGTAATATGAAAGACAAAAGTACCACAGGGAAGGAGAATTTGTACACATCCCCTTTGAGTATTTGCTATCAGAGAAGACTTGAGCACAGGCCACTATCTTGATGTGGGATCTTGTGAGGTAAATTGCCACTTTTAGATTTTTGCTCTTGACTGTTAACTTATTCTATTTCGTATGGCATACAAACTTTTCTAGTATTTTTGCCTTTATGGACCAGAAGCCATGAACAATAAATACGTTGATTTTAAAATCTCAAAAGTGGTGATTAAGAAGGCATGCTAGGTCTCTGATGGCGAACCTTTGGCATGTATGCCAGAAGTGGTACGCAGAGCCATCTCTCTGGGCATGCCAACTGTTGCCCGTTGCTCTTCCGGTTTCTGGTGTGCATGCACGTGCGAAGACCAGAAACCAGAAGAGCAACTCCCTGGTACTCATGCACAGGCTGGGAAGCTGAACTTCCGGTTTCCGATGCGTGCATGAATGCTGGCCAGCTTGTCTTCATGTGTGCATTAGTGCCAGAAACCAGAAGACCAGGTAACTGGCGCTCATGCGCACACTGGAAACCAGAAGCTCAGCTTCCCGATGCATGCATGCACACCTGGGAGCTTTTCTTCCAGTTTCCGGCACACTCTCGCCGTACGCGCACACTCCCATTTCTGCACTTGGTGCCGAAAAGGTTCGCCAACACTGTTCTAGATGCTTTCTTTTCTAATACAATTAGTGACTGCCGGGGGGGGGGGGGAGCCTTTCCTGTAATATTTTTAATTCATTTTCTGACAAACATCAATCTGAAGTGAATGGGGAAACACCACATACAAGTTGTAGGCCGCAACAAGATAAATTGCAGCCTTTTCCAACTTGACATTCTCCACATGCTTTGGACTATAGCTCACATTATCTACAGCATGAGGAGAGACTAAGTTGAAATTTATGAAGTTGTAGTCATAATACCTCTGAAGGCACCAGACTGAGAAATATTGGAACCCAAGCATTGTGGTTTAATCAATCAGTCATGGGTTTAATGTTATGTGAATCCAGATGATTCTGGAAAGCTATATTCCTGCAATGCATCGTGTCAATTGCTGCTGTTGTTCAGGAGTAATAGTTTTTATTCTGCATGGATGACAAAGATTGAGCTAGCTTCCCCCCCCCCCAAAAGGCAGCTGGCTGTATCTTGTGGGAGGATACATCATAGCAGAAATGGGAAAGGGATTGCCTCAGTAGCATTCCATGCCCTAATAGCATTCCATTGTCCTTTCCTAGTGGAGGAGAAAATCTCAGGCAGTTATTGGGAAAAATGACACAGTTTGCCTTTGTAGAACAGGAAGTGAATGCACTGCCCTTATTAGCTGAAAGATAAAATGGCTCCTAGGCCTTGACGCAATGTGTGATTTCTATTGGGAAAACCTAATCCCATAATTTACCTGGATACCTATGGATGACATGCAGGAATTCATACTTTACCTCTGCTGCCAACTAGTGGTCATCTAAATTATTGCAGCCCAGATATGCCATATAGCAAATGCAGCATGTGATTAAAACAGGCTTCAATTTTCAGAATTTCCAAACAATCATAGTCTTTAATGATTGTATGGTATTTCTGGAAGCTGCACATTTAATACAGCTGAAGAACATTGGATTGGGAAGTTATTAATTTTTGGAACCAAAGAATAATGGGAAAAATGCAACAAAACTTATTTTTTTAAATACTTTAAATTCTTATAAGTTAAATTCTTGAAGTTATATTTAGGATGTTAAAATGGGAACGAACAAAAATCCTAACTACAGCAATCTTGAAGCATTTGATAATATTTCAGGATGCTTTTTTATATACTCAAGTAACTGTAAAACAGGCCAAGGGTGCTGGGTTTAAATTGAAACACAATCAGACCTTTGCTAGATGATAAGCCTAAGCATAATCAATCAATCAAAAAGGATTTTAATGGATCTTGACTGTTCCAGAGATGTTTGTCTTGGTAATATCATTAAAATCCAATTATGATAAATGTTACAAAATGTTACAGTAATACTATGTCGTATAGTATTATTTATCTTCTTAGTATGAGAAAGTATTAATTGCTGGAAACCATGATTCATTCCCGCAATATAGAAATCCATTTTGTGTGTTTTTCACCAGTTACTTCAGATTTTTTTCTTCATGAATGGATTTTTGTATCTGTAGGTTCTCTGTGCACACTGTTGATCTTCATTAACTGTAGTGGGAGAACTGTAGATCTTCCATTAACTAAATGCTTTTATTATGGTGATGTCATGACATACCAAAAACGCCTTTCTTAAATTCATAGAATGTTTTTAAGAATTAAGTTTTTGTTATTAGGATTTACCAAACTGCCTAAGTGGCTAATACTCATTGTCTTAAAGCCTCACATGTGTCAGCCATTTCCAATCAAATTAGTGTTTCTCCTACAGGATGAAAATACTGCACATATAGTTCTGTTTTTATATAAGGACTATCTCCATGCTTTTATACTGTGCTTTATAGAAGCCGAGCTTATTCTTACTGACATCTTACTGTCACAATTCATAATGTTATAAAGAGAGAGACATAACTCATTGTGATCACAGATAATAAGTAAACTTACAGTTTACTTTGGAACTTTTGTCCTATGTTTACTTACTTGAAACCCTGCCCACCCACCCCCCAAAATGTGTACATGGAATAAAGCTTCTGACATAAATTGCTGCAGATACAAAAATATTTCTTTATATAAATGTGTTGGGTGGGTGGGTGGATGGAAGGAAGGAAGGAAGGTAGATCAATAGCAATAGCACTTCAATAGACTTATATACCTCTTCACAGTGCTTTAAAGCCCTCTTTAAGCCGTTTACAGAGTCGGCATATTGCCCTCAACAATCTGGGTCCTCATTTTACTGACTTCAGAAGGATGGAAAGCTGAGTCAATCTTGAGCCACTCAGAATTGAACTGGAGTGAGCAGGGAGTTAGCCTGCACTCCTGCATTCTAAACACTGCCACCATGTAGATGGACGGATGGACAGACAAAATGATGATGATAGATAGATAGATAGATAGATAGATAGATAGATAGATAGATAGATAAACTTCACATGGCCCATCTAGAGTCCCACTAGTCTTTGTATAAAAATTGTTACTTAGGAGATAGACTATGCCTGTTTGCACTGCTCTTGTCCTCTATAAACTTTTATCATAAATCAAGTACATCCCTACGTGGAAGAGAACCTTGGATTTAGTGATACATGTGCTAGTAGTCTCAAGTTTTTCATTGTTTTAAATGGTAGTGTGGGCACTACCATTTAAAGTAGTGCCCACACTATCTTAAAGATAGTCTGGAATTTGCAGCTGGCCCACAATATTTCAGCATGGGTGGTGGGTGGTGAGTAGTTCTATATAATCCTCACCTGAAGAATATCACTGGTTACCAGCTGCCCTCTGAAAATATTCAGAAAAACATCTTTTAAGCGTTCATAATGGTGTATTAAGCGTGAACAGTTTAATCCCAAACTGTTTTATGGAAAACATCCTCCCATGTTAGTCTGCTGTTCATTCTTGATATCTTGTGGTTGATATCAAGTTATCTCTGCAATGGGAGGTCATATAGAATGAATCGCTACTGGAACTGAAACAAGTGCACCCTTTATTACTGTTCAGGAGTTAAAGTCTTAGTACTGGTTATGTTTTTGAAGTTTTTTTTTATTTTGTGGGTTTTTTTTTTAATGGGTTCTCCATTTTAAATATAATGAAATGAGAGGGCAGCAAATAAAATGTCCAAAGAAAAGCCTCTTTTTAATTTGTAGATGCTATACTTTAAAGAATTTTCATAAAACCTTGCAAGAGAAGACAATCACTGTAGACAAACGTGCAGAGTTCCTCATCTGTTTACCTTTAACCTCATGTTCCATTTATGGATAATACATAGTAATGTGTGGAATCCTTAATACTTTCTAAGCTTTGTTGCTTGCTTGCAGACATTTCATTACCAAACTAGGTAACATCATCCATGAGTCAGTATGGTACTTACTGTCTATTTATATACAGTTGCTTGCCCTGCCAGTTTAAAAGGGGGGGGGTCTCCTTGGTAGTTCCCTGATTAAGGTATTGTTTTCCACCTGATTGCCGATGTTAATCCCTGCTTATCTGGCTTTTGGCTGCTGGGGAGAATGTTCTGGTCTTTTATTTTCAGTAACAAAAGGCTGAATGTTTTGTCACTTCATATATTACCGACAGAATTAGCATCGCTAGATGTATCTGTGTGAATTGAAACATAAAGCAATATCTGAATTTAAGGCTGTCCCTGCTGGACAATGGACATGGAGTCATATCTGGTAACTAATTCAACCAGAATAATTCTTGATGATAAGATTTATTGCTGCATTGTCCAGATCACTCTATTTCTGGTCTGCATTAGCTTAATATATACTTCATTACAACACCTTCAGTCTAATATAATTCCAGGTCTGTATGTCAGGGTTTGTATATAGCACTGGGCAGGACATAAGCCAAAGCCATACAAAGCATTCTGAAAACATACAGCCCATAATGTACCTGTATAGCACTACATATGTATAAACATACTCTCAGTATTATTTTTTAACAAACATTTCCCAAATCACATATGTTTGCATATATTTAATCATAAAATACCATGTTTTCCCGAAAATAAGACCCTGTTTTTTTAACCCCGAAATAAGCGCTTGGCCTTATTTTTGGGAAAGTCTTATTATTTTGGGGCACGTAAAGCAAGACGGGGCTCCTCTTACCATCTTACCAGATTTCCAGCTCTGTCTCTCTAACCCTAACCAGAGGAAATCGTGGGGACAGGCTGCACATGTGGTTAAATATTTTTGGGGATGTCTTATTTTCAGGGTACACATTTTGTGCATATTTACCCTATTTAATATTTCCGTGCAGCTGCGACTTGTATTGCAACCAGAAAAGCATACACAAACTGAGGGATACTGTGATTTGCACAGTATATCTCAGAAGATGAGAGCTAGATGTATTTGCTTTAAAATGTGGCATTCCTATGCCATTAATCCCTAGCAATTGCAGTCAGTGTCATGTTGTGTCAGAACACAAATTTCACATAGCCATGATACCAACATCCATTAACAGACTCTTTCTAGATGAAAATAATACGATAAAATAAAATGTTTAAAAGCCATCTAAAACAAAGTCCATTATGAATTCTAGTGATTCAAGTGATTTTTTGGGAAGGTGGGGTATTGGAGATATCTATTGTCTATTGTATACTACTCTGGGTGATTCCAAGTAAGCTTAAGTTTCCATATTATATATAGTACACTTTCATTTAAAAAACAAAATAACCTCTCTCCAATTATTTCCTTATCACAATATAGCTTTGTTTTATAAAGATCCTATAATATGCCCAGTGGAAGGCGGGAGAAATGTTATTTACAATAATCTGAATGAGAATATAGATTAGGATGATGCAACACTCCAGGTATTGATTCACCCTCATTGATGAGTGCCAAAGGAACCACACAGGGCACATCACCTCAGCTCTAATACTAGAACTAGATCTAATTCAAAACACAAACACATTTTTTTAAATGTACTGAATAAAGAAGCCAAACACACAGTATTTTGATGTGTGTGATACTTTGTTGGGAATTACTTGGATGGATATATGTAATGGGAATGGCCTTTAGGTAGAAAAGAGAAATAGAAAGAAAAAAAAAAAAGAAGGAAAATAGCAAATGTCAGTGAAGCATAATTGTCTTCCTAAAGTGAGGAGCGGGGAGAAAAACAAAAGCTGATCTCAGGAACCTTTACTCTTAGCCAGATAACTGTTATGTTTAGCATTAAAAAATGTCCTTCATATGTGCTACCATTTCAATACAATCTGGTAAGACACTACTTTCTTCTCACAAATTCACTTTGGAATCATTTTCTCACGATATTACTGCGTGCTGATAAGAAGTAGATGAAGGGCAGGGCTCTGTGGAAGAGGATGGGAGAAGCTAGTTATAATAAATGTAACTAAACAGTCTTTCCTCACTTTCAGTAATCATGGCTGAGAGATGTTTTCTTTGTTTGCCCCCAACTCATAAACAAACAGCCATAAGTTGTCTGTAGGTGTGCTGTCGTTAAAGTAGTGTTTTCCTTGTAAGCCAAGAGCAGCCAGGAGCATCTTTGAGATATATAAAATCTGTCACGCTTCACTATATATAATAGCAGATGTAAATTTCCAGTATGAAGTCAGGTGATAAGTAGTAGGTGGTACCAGAGCAACAATAAACTGAGGGACATGATAAAATAATGTACAGTGCCTATAATAGAAGATTTCACACCAGAGAACCCATTTTCTCCTTGCCTCATTGGTGTGTGCATTGATTGATTATGTGCCATCAAACTGCAATCAGTTCCTATGACCACATAAATAGATTTTCTCTATGATGACCAATTCCCTAGCCTGGACTTTCAGTTCTCCCAGTGGAGCATAGAGCAGAGATGTCAGCTTTGTAAGGCATATTAACCTCAGAAACTTCCATGCTGCCACCTTCTTGCGTTTGGAAAATTTGGAGGGGGGATTCGATAGAGTGATTTTTTAAAAAAATTGATTTATATGCCGCCCTTTTCCGGAGACTCAGGGCGGCTTACAATGCGCTAAGCAATAGCCTTCATTCTTTTGTATATTTATACAAAGTCAGCTTATTGCC
Source organism: Pituophis catenifer annectens (assembly GCF_029215685.1). NCBI lineage: Eukaryota > Metazoa > Chordata > Lepidosauria > Squamata > Colubridae > Pituophis > Pituophis catenifer. Next base: position 258,702,200 of record NW_027256881.1, on the reverse strand, counting down.
CCCACAACTGGGTCCTCAATTTACCTACCTTAGAAAGGATGGAAGGCTGAGTCAACCTTGAGCCTTGGCGAGATTCGAACCTGCAGTAATTGCAGGCATCTGGTCTTAATAACCAGCTTAATAACAGGGTGCCTTAGACCACTGTACTACCAAGGCTCTGTTTTTGTTAGACATAATAGCATTCTTCTTTTTGGTCAAGGTCATGGTGCTCCTGCATCTGGAGGAGGAGTGGTTGCAGTGGTGTCTCAAGTTGGGACAGATGGTGATTGGGCCATGTGATGGACTGATGGGTGTAGGGGCTGGATATGTGGTTTTGATTTATTGAGGGAAAACTCGGAACTCTCAAATTCAGGTTTTCCCAGATGTGCCCGTATACCTATTCCAATAAATGAAGGATTTGAGATGAAGCGTGTCTCAGAGTTTTTAATTGGAGTTGGGTTGTTCTGGAACACTGACATTAGACATGCGAGACCTATGAGTTTGCAAGCTCATGTAATTCAAGTGAAGAGTCAAGAAAAACCAGATGACTAAAACTATCGGCATGGAATTAAGCCTCTCATTTTTTACCATGTGCTGATTAGCAATGAGGAAGGGTCTACTAGACTTCCTTTATGTCCCTAATCAGCCACTGTCAATGGAAGGATCAAGTCTAAAGATACACTAGACTAGAAGTGTTCTCATCCTAGCCAACATAAATGTTCGCTAAGCTGGATAGGAATTATGGGAACTATAGCCCATCGTGTATGAAACATACTGAGTATGGGAAAGAGCAAGTTAATTTTTAAGGTAGTATTTAAAGTCAGCAAAAAGTGCATGAAAAAAGCATTGCTACTATTCCAGAAACATCTACTGACACTAACTATAGAAGACATATAGCTTCCTGTAATTAGTGTGCACCCTTTAGATGTGGCTAATTACCTCTTATCAATTAATTTCTTTCTCATTAGAGACTGTAGACATGAGAGAGAAAATGAGAGGTCCGGACTCATAAGGCAGCAGAAAATTCAGTTAGATAATTTTTCCAAGGTGGTTAATTCCAGGTGACTATTAGGTTATTCAACCTAGGAGAATTTAATGATTCCAGACAGTTTGTGCAATGAATGTCCCTGTAAATCATTTATAATTACAAATATAAAAATTAAAAATCAGTCTGAAGAGAAAGATAACATGCTATTAATGATAGAGAGCAGTAGGCTAGCAATGAACGCCTAGGCCTTTTTAATCAGGGGCATTCTGGTGGCAGACCTCAGCACCTCACAGGGATTCTATTGGAAATTCAGAACTATAGGTCTCAATCAAATTAAGTCATTAACACAAAGTAGAGTCCATATTTTCTCCATAAATAAGCAAGATTTGCCTACTGTCAGGAAAAGTCTAATCTTATCTAACTAAAAGTATAGTTTTATTTCTGTTCTCATCAAAACCTCAGATTATTTATTTAAAGGCAGCACATTTCCGATTATTCTGATTAATTTGCAACAATCAATGCAATCACACGTGCAGTATAATGGGGGATGGGGGAAAGTCCAAAGCCTTTTACATTTGTCATAGTTCCTGGGCCCCTTTTGAGTATGCCACTTTTTGATGGCATAATTGCTGAACTATTGTGAACATTGCTGCTTCTCACAATTTGAGATGGAATAACTATGACCACGGAAATTGCCTTCAGACAACACTGGCTCCTTCAGCCAAGAACCGGAGATAAGCACTGTGCCCTAGAGTTGGACATAACTGAGAGAGAAATCTTTACCTTTATCTTAGGGGTGACATGATGGCAGTGTTCCAATATCCCAGTGGCTGCTATAAAGAAGAGGGGGATCAGATTATTTCCCAAAGCACCAGGACAAGAAGCAATTGGTGGAAACTAATCAACCTAGAACTAAGGAGAAATCTCCTGACAGAACAATTAATCAGTGGATCAACCTGCCTCCAGAAGTTGTGAATGCTCCAACACCGGAAATTTTTAAGAAGAGATTGGATAACCATTTGTCTGAAATGGTATAGGGTTTCCTGCCTAAGCAGGGGGTTGGACTAGAAGACCTCCAAGGTCCCTTCCAACTCTTTTATTCTATTCTGTTCTATTATTACACATGAAGTCTATAGTGTGAGTCCTAAAATAAGCTTAACGTATTAAGCAATAACCACAGCAACAAGTGTGAAAACTCTATCTCTAAAATCCATATTGGCATTTACTACCTTGCATCATTGTACAATTTATGGTGACCTAATTATGAACGACAAAAGATGGAGGTCAAATAGTGTATTTACAGTAGAAATGCCTTAATGCACAGACTAAATAGCACAATAATGCAGTCCCATCCAAGAGTCATAAATGTAGGACTCTATTCATACCATTTGTGCCTCTATGGAGAGACCTGGATTGGAAAAAGATGCTGGGCATATTTTAAAACCATTGAATGACCATCGTTTACTAAACCTAAGACAGAGCTGCTCAACCCCACCTTCATTATGTACCCATGTCATAGCCGGTTGATTGGCCGAATTAATGTCATCTTATTCTCACATTAACTGTTCTATTTACTTGAAATGATAAGAGTAAAAAATTCTGTTATTAGAAATTCCAGGCATGAAAAATAATTTAAAAAAGAATTTGACATTTTTCCTTCATATTTCAATGACTTATGTCCCATTATTAATAAGTCAGCTATATTTTGTACACATCAATTGAAAATATGTTTCCTTCCACCTAGGTGGTATTGAAAATATATTGTTGAAAACTTTATACATTGGCATATTTCGAGTAAAATCAATCTTCATTTTCTTCATATAATATTCATGTATAGTCACATTAGCACATTTCACTGTACATTAATAAAAATGAAAGTTAATGTGACCTGATACTAATCCTACATGACAGAAAATTCCTAACTCAATAAAAATTCACATTATATAGGAAAAATAAAGTCTGTTCTTTTATCTTCCAGGTCACTTTCATTATTGCTCTTGAACCTCAAATAATGAAAAACATTTGTTCATCTGCATGCAAAATTCTGTCCATTACCGAATTTGGTAATAAAGTGGAAATGAAATGAAATTATACATTTATTTTGTCGATAAGCAGCCCTATATAAAATATCTATAATGTAAGCTGTTGCTGTATGTGAGAATTTAATTCATATTAGATGCTGTCATTCTGTCAGACACTTCCAAGTAAATGTGGGCAACCAGATTTCCTACATACATACTCGGTCTTTCTTTTTAAGATGGAACAAAAAGCGTGACAGTAAGAGCTTATTGCTGCTTGAAAGCTGTCTGTTTATTATTTATTTATTTTACTAAGCTTGTAAATCATTCCAATTACAGCTTATCACTACAAAAGAAAAGGGACAGTAAAAGAAAACAAAATAAGAATCTGGGATTCCAACATGGGTTCATTTCTTTCATCTCTATTGATTCCTCTGCGTTTTAATCCTTACAGTTAGCACAATTTAAGCCTATAATACATTCTATTTTAAGATATCCTTGAATTGAGGAAGATTTTTAAAAATTACTTAGAAATTCATTTAATGGGTGAGTACAGAAATAGTATTTAAAATTTTTAACATCAATATGTATACAAAAAAGTTGTCTTTTTTGCATACCCAGTTATTTATTTGATTAATTTACTTACTAAATTCATATTTTTATTGAATTCCTACTTAGAATTCTTCCTACCAGTACTAGGAAAGCTATAAATTATTTGGGACATTTGTTTTGAATCTCACAAAGATGGGAGTTTCTTACATGCATCCTGCACCAATAAGCACTCTTACTCTCTAATGGCCTATGTCAGGGGATCAGTATCTTCTTGCCTTTCACCAGTGCCTTCTCAACTATATATCCTCTTCTACATCATGACCTCCTGTTCTACATTATGAATGCAGAAATGGAGCAGATAGTTGTGTCCAAATCAGCAGCCATCCTGACCCATGTAGCCCTTAGAATCCTTCTAAGAATTTTATTTTTTATTTTATTTATTTTATTGGATTTATATACCGCCCTACTCCCAAAGGACTCAGGGCGGTGAACAGCCACAGAATAAAACACATAAATACAAAATTTAAAATAGAATAAAATGAATTAAATAATTTGGCTGAGACAAATTTAAAATACCCAATAATTTAAAAACAAATTAAAATTTCCATTTAAAAGGGGAAAAAGATTTAGGCCAGGCCAGCTTGATGAAATAAGAAAGTCTTGAGTGCGCGACAGAAGGTGCACAGATCCGGGATCCTCCGTATCTCCGGGGGGAGCTCGTTCCAGATCGTAGGTGCCCCCACAGAGAAGGCTTGCCCCCTAGGGGCCGCCAGTCAACATTGTTTGGCTGACGGCACCCGGAGGAGCCCCTCTCTATGGGAGCATACTGGCCGGTGGGAGGCTATTGGTGGTAGCAGGCGGTCCCGTAAATAACCAGGTCCTAAGCCATGGAGCGCTGTAAAGGTGATAACCAAAACCTTGAAGCGCACCCAGAAGACCACCAGGAGCCAGTGCAGCTCGCGCAGGAGAGGTGTTACATGGGAACGCCACATCGCTCCCATAACCACCCACACGGCCCCACTCTGCGTCAGTTGGAGCCTCCGAGTGCTCCTCAAGAGGAGCCCCATGTAGAGAGTGTTACAATAGTCCAAATGGGAGGTGACGAGGGCATGAGTGACTGTGCGTAGGGAGTCCCGATCTAGAAAGGGTGGATCAGGTGAACCTGATGAAAAATCCTCCTGGTCACGGCCGTCAAGTGCTCTTCTAAAGACAGCCATGAATCCAGGAGGACGCCCAAGTTGCGAGCCCCTTCTGTGAGGACCAATGATTCACCCCCAATAGTCAGCGATGGCACCAGCTGACTATATCGGGACGTCGGAAACCACAGTCACTCAGTCTTGGATGGGTTGAGCCTGAGCCTGTTTCTCCCCATCCAGATCCGTACAGCCTCCAGGCACCGGGACATCACTTCAAGGGCATTGTTGGGGTGGTCTGGGGTGGAGATGTACAGCTGGATGTCATCAGTGTACTGATGGTACTTCACCCCGAAACCATGGATGATCTCACCCAGCGGCTTTACATAAATGTTGAACAAAAGGGGCGAGAGGACCGATCCTTGTGGCACCCCACATATAAGGGGCCTCGGGGTCGACCTCTGCCCCCCGTCAATACAGACTACGACCGATCAGAGAGAAAGGAGGGGAACCACCGTAGTACTGTGCCTCCCACCCCCAACTCTTCCAACCGGTGCAACATGATACCATGGTCGATGGTATCAAAAGCCGCTGAGAGATCTAACAGGACCAGGACAGAGGACCAACCCCTGTCCTGAGCCCTCCAGAGATCATCAACCAACACGATCAATGCTGTTTCCATGCTGTACCCAGGCCTGAAGCCCGACTGGAACAGATCCAGATACGTCGTTTCATCCAGGTACTGGGGAAGCTGTCGTGCAACCACACTCTCAACAACCTTCACCACGAAGCGAAGGTTGGAGACTGGACGATAATTAGTCAATACTGCCGGGTCCAGGGAAGGCTTCTTGAGGAGAGGCCTCACCACCACCTCCTTCAGGGTGGCAGGAAAGACACCCTCACCCAATGAAGTATTTATAATCCCCTGGAGCCAGCCTCGCGTCACCTCCTGGGAAGCCAACACTAACCAGGAGGGACACGGGTCCAACAAATATGTGGTCGCGTTCAGTCTATCCAGAATCCTGTGCACGTCATCAGGGGTCACAGGATCAAACTCATCCCAGATAACATTCTCAAGACCTGCCTCCATCACTCTCACTGGATCTACCCAGTCAGAGTCCAGATCTTCCCGAATCTGAGTGATTTTGTCATACAGATACTGAACAAAATCCTCGGCTCTTCCCTCCAGGAGGTCCTTCCGTGCTTCCTGGTGGAGCAGGGAGCGGGTCACCCTAAACAGGGCGGCCGGGCGATTATCTGATGATGCAATAAGAGCAGCAAAATGGGTACATTTTGCTGCTTTTATCGCCACTAGGTAATTCTTAATATGAGATCTTACCAGTGTCTGGTCAGATTCAGAAAGACTGGCCCTCCAACTACTCTCTAGGCGTCTTTTCCGGCGCTTCATCTCCCTCAGCTTCTCGGTGAACCAAGGAGCCAGGTGAGATCAGCGCCAGGTCAGAGGCCTCAAAGGCACGACTCGATCCAGAGCTCCAGCAGCCACCATGTCCCAGGCAGCCACTAGGTCTCCAGTTGAGGCGTGAGCCAAAACCTCAGGGATTGGCCCAAGCTCCATCTGGAACCTGTCAGGTTCCATCAGGCGCCTGGGGCGGTACCATCTTATCGGTTCCGCTTCCCTGCGGCAGGGTGCAGCGGTTCGAAGGTCAAGGGGATCAATGTCAATGATGGTTCTGGCAGTCTTGGCTTTGGCAATAGAACAAAGAACATCCCGTTCTCAGAAGTGTCTTCCATCAACCAAATCAGTTCGTGGAACAGATAAGAACATCTGGATACCAGATTAATACTTTCAGTGTTGTCTCCAGCTGGTTTCATGACACATAGAGTATTCATAGGCAATGGTTTGTTGGATATGTCTTCTCTTTCACATCCCCAAACACCTTCTCTTGTTATGTTGATGCAACAACATTATTTGTGTAATAAACTATAGATTTTTGGGGTGTAGAAAGAGTTTCATTTTTCCTGAAATCTAACTTTGGATCTTCAGGGGTAATGGATGCACTGTTCTAAAACCTGAAAGAGAGGTTACAGATAGATTGTCATAGAGAAAAATCTATCTATGGGATTGCTAAGAGTGGACACTGACTTGTTGGCACATAATCAATCAATTAATCAATTCACACAAAATCAGTTTTCAACCATTGAGAATATCATTAATCTGATAAAAATGTATGTAAATTTTCTGTCTGCTGGAGTAACATATAGAGTTAACAGATTTTTCATTTGGGTTAACTACGCTAATAAGTACCATCAAATCAAGTTACCTTTTTTTTTTTTGGTTAATGATTTCATGTTGTTTTAGAATTGGATACTCAGTTTTTCCATTGGTTTATATAAATTGGGGAATGGCCAAAAGGTTTTGCTTGTTTGCATTTTCCTTTTGGCTGTATACATTTCCACTGAAAATAGCCATATTGTATAAAAAAGGAAATTGACAAAACCAGATTAAAAAAAACAAATAGATAATATGCATTTAAAATATTATATAGCCTCCTGCAGACAGGAGCCATGAAATCCATGAAGCACCAAGCAAGGCCCGGAGAGGAAATTGGTCCTAATCGGGAGTTATCACACAACAGGCTTACCTTTGGGATATCAGAAGCCACTTCTAAAAGATTTAGCAGAGCTCGCAATGAATGCTCCAACTGAAAGCATTTGCTAATACTTAATCTCAGTTCAAGAGGTCCTGATGACTTCAGGGACCCAATCATGTAGCAAAGCACTTGGGAGTTGAGCCCAGCCATTCTCACCTAGCCAAGCCAGACTCATACACGTAGCATGTTGTTGAGAGGATTTTTTTTTTGTTTAAAAAGTTTTTAATTAAATATACAGTTAAAAACATTGGACATAGTGTGCCTTTTCTGGTTCAAACATTTCCATCAAGTTTTACCTTACAACAAACACAATTCATATTCGATATATAAATATGTATAGTCTATCAAAATTCAGACACATAAATCTCTTCATCTGTGAAAATTACTTTCAATACCAATATAATTCCTACTTATCTCATAATACTAACATAATAATTTTCCAACTCTAGACTTATCAATAGTTCTTTATCCTGACATTCCTCCTCCTCTCCAACCATTGATACATTTTATTCCAGATTTCATGATATTCCGTTTCACCCTTGTCTTTGAGTTCTAGAGTCAGCCTGTCTATTTCTGCGGAAGTCAGTATCTTATTTATTATCTGTTCTTCAGGGAGCGGGGTGTCTCTTTATTTTTCCAATTTTGCGCAAAGACCAGTCTTGCTGCCGTTAGTATATGCAACATTAAATATATTGTTCCTTTATTATATTTATCCTTTGTGATACCCAGTAGAAAGAGTTCTGGCTTTGGATCTATATTTTGATGTAACATCTCTTCCAGCCATCGTTTTATCTGATGCCAAAAATCCTTAGCTTTCGGACAAAGCCACCACATATGATAGAAGGTTCCTGGCGCTGCCATACATTTCCAGCACATCGGTGAGAGGTTTTTGTTCATTTTAACTAATCTTGTGGTTGTTGTTGTTGTTGTGAGGACTCTTGATTGCTTCAGTATCCTTTTCTCCAACAAGCCTGTAGAAAAAAAAAAGCAACTTTGCCCACCTGTAATTTAATTTGCTTCTTCAGCTGAAAGGTCTGAGCTTCCATTCCCAAATTCAGAGGGTCATAAAAAATGTTGGATCAATTGATGGGGGAACATCAAGGATAGTCCATCAGTAAGTTCTGAGAAGATGAGACAACCTATGATTATCCTGGTGTTAGTTCATTATTGGTGAAGCCACAGATCTGAGATCTGAACAGGGCTACAACATTATGCAATTTATTTTGTCATACTGGTTAGACTTTCACCTAATAAACACTTTTAATAAAATTGATGTTTAAGTGCCTGTAAGCCTATTAGCTTCAATGTGGCTTAAATTAAAACAAAAGCTGAAGGGTGGGGGAAGGGTAGAAGAGGAGCAAGAGAAGGGAAAAAGGTGACCAGGTTACAAAAGAACTGGAAATTTCAATAGTATCCTCACCATGAATTATTACAAGTGCAAAATGTAATTACCTTAATGCTATTTTGATATCATATCAGCAAATTGCACTGAGGCCCAGTGTGACACTTGCATTAGGGTAAGAATTATCCTGTTGTGAATGTCGTTCCCCAGAGAAAATGAAGCAGCACAAATGACTGTGATGCTTCAACAATTAGCTACTTCAAAACAGCAACCATTTCTGTTTCTGCTTTTTTTTTTTAAACATATACAATGTTTAACCTATAATCAAATAACCATTCATATTCCATTTGTTTCCATCTTTCTAAGCAATTAATTGCCTAGAGTCTGTTGAAGCACCTGGTCTACCCCAATATGGGAGGAAGCATACAGCTTCCCTTTCACCTTTCAGCTCCAATCTAGGAGCCCTTAGGCAGTTGCTTTCACGACAAACTATTTTGTATCAAATTTATATTTGCTGATAAAGATAAACTGATAAACTTGTGGCTCAGAGGTTAATACAACTGCCTAATATGCAGGCAGCCCAAGTTCGAATCCGAGTAAGGGTATGGTTAGCTGATGAGAATTAAATAGCTTAAAATAGATCTATACTAGTCTCCCTTTATTTCTTTATCAGCAAATATAAATTATATATATATATATATATATATATATATATATATATATATATATATATATATATATATATATATATATATATAGTGTGTGTGTGTGTGTGTGTTTGTATATGTATGTATGTATGTATGTATGTATGTATGTATGTATGTATGTATGTATGTCAGGGCTCCAAGTAACATCTCCAAAGAAAGAAAACTCCAAGCTTGATTTTCCTCAAAGTTCCATTTTATTAGAGATGTCATATTGGCACATCGGGGAAAACCCGAATCTGAAAGCTTCCAGGTTTTCCCTATCCAAAAGAAAGTTCAAATTTATGCACACACACACATATAAAAATAAAAAATGAGGGAGAAGGAAAATCACTTACTTGTCTGGAAATAGGCAATGTAGAAATTTGGATGTTTGAAGCATGCATGCCTTATCATTAACACTAATGCCACAATACCATAAGACAACAATGTAATGTGCTGGAGGATTATATCACATCATGTTGATCAAACAAAAATTAGACTGGCTACAGCCCTTTTGATGTTTCTTTTTAAAGCTCTTGAGGATTAGAATCCATGGAGGAAAGGAGCACTTACAGCTTTACTTTTCTTTGCAAATTCTTCCTACTTTATCCTGATCTGTGGGAGATACCAGCATGGACAGAAGACAACACTGTGTACTGTTATACAACTTCATAGGCTGCAGAGAGCACTGTAATTAATATGCCATTCAACAGAATACTATAGTATATAGTACAGTGTGGCAGCTTCATATTTTATTTTTCCAACAGTTTGTTAAACAGCCTGTCTAGCCCCCACAACTTATTTTAAGGGGGGGAGGGTTCCCCTTGTTAAAGAACATCACTTTACAAAATAACTGATGATACTTTTTTTTTCATATATCACAAAACACTGAAATAGGGTATTTCTTGTGGTAGATGTGCAACAAGAATGGGAAAAGGGCTATTGTCATATGCTTATATACTTTTCACCATGAAAAATAGAAACTCTGATTTGATCTAGCATGGCAAATTGTATGTATACCATGGAATAAAATCAATATTTCTTATTTATGTCATTGTCCAGACAAATCTACATTTGTTCTATTTTTCTGTCATTCCTAGCCAAACAACAGTCGCCTTCTTTAAAAAATTAATTTATTAATATTATAACACCCTTCTATGTCTATTTTGAGGTCCTTGGAAACTTGCTATTCCCTTGTGTTTACAAAATTGCAGACTGGCATTATAATCCTAAACTCCACACAATACAATTACACTTACTACTCTCACATAAATGACTTTAAAGCTTACAGGCTATGCCTTGGAAAAAGATATTATTGATTGATGTCAACATATGAACAGAATTTGGTCAATTAAGTATGCAAATTAAGATTTTGTTGGACATAGTGAGATCTGCTTCTGAATAAATGTAATGTACAGAATGGCACTGTAATAATGCATTAAGTATAGCTTTTAATTACTTACTTGTCTTAACTAAATATTGTAGGAAAATGGGAAAATGGTTTGACGACAACTTTTTAAGAATATTTTCATTAAGGTTTAAAGATACAAAGATAAAAACTTAATACAAACTAAGAAAAATATAAACGAGAAAAAGAAAAAATAGTAAACAAGAAATATACAAAGAAATGATTTCCTCCCTTTATCACAAATACAATTTTAGTAACTAACCATCTTCTCTGATACTACCACAAAGATAATGTCTTCCCATATTTCATCTCTTATCTATAAACCAAATTCTTAAAGCCTCATCTTTCATTACTAACCAACAACTTCAGACTTTAAGCTTTGTATGTTTAATTTTCATTCAAAATAGGAATGAAGCCTTTTCAGCCGGAAATGTGTACTGCAATGGTAGATGTGTTTATATCTTGTAAAATGTATAAAAAAAGAAAAGGGGTTGGTGAACAAGTAGTAGTAATAGTTCCAGAAAAAGAGGATAGCATTTGTCCTTGGCCTAAGTGAGAGCATTTTTCTTAAACCACTCTTTCAGATTGAGGAAGCAAAACATGAAAGTATTTTCTAGAGATATAGAAAAAAAGTTATACTTTATTTTCTACTGGTAGCTAGCAAATTTAATTAATTGGGTGATTTTGGGCTAGTCACCTTATACAGCTTACAGTATATGACACTTATTCAACTTCACAGGGTTGTTCTTCTGGCCAAAAATTGCCACCATGAGCTTGCAGAAGAAAGGCAGGATATATAGGTAGACCTTGCTTAACGACTGCCCTTTTTGGAGACCATTCAAAGTTATGATGGCACTGAAAAAATAACTTTATCCCCAGTCATTGCACTTACTGCCATCAAAGTATCTCCACAGTCATGTGATCAAGATTCAGGAACTTCACAACCATCAGCCATATATGACTATCACAGCATCCTGTGGTCACGCGATTACCATTTGTTGCTTCACATCCAGTTTCTGACAAAGTCAGAAGGACAGAGATGTTGGTTCCTCCTGAGGTCCGGACCACCCCCACCCTATTGGCCTTCCAAAAAGCGGTAAAGTCCTGGCTTTTCCGGCAGGCCTGGAGCCGTTGATCTCGCTGTTGCGATCTTGTGAGATCTGGCCATGAATGGTGTGAATGGGTTTTAATTTTTAAATGTTTTTATAATGTTTTTTTTAAAATGCATTATAAGTCGCCCTGAATCTCCAGAAAAAGGTGGCATATAAATTGAACAAATAAATAAATAAATAAATAAATAAATAAATAAATAAATTGTGATCATTAAGCAAGGTCTATTTGAAAATCATTATCATCATCATCATTGTCATCATCCTCATTACAATAGCAAGAAATATTCAAAAATTATATCTATGAATTTGATTTATCCTGTCTCTGTAGATTATGGATAGGCAGCAGTCAAAAGGTAGATGAGAATCTTCCTGCTTTTTTATTTCTTCCTTTTGCTTCAACTATGCAGCGATTCAGATTCAGAATTGTGAATGTGATGTGCCAGTTCAGCTTCCTTCTCTAGGCTCTTGTGTCAGGTCTTGTTCTGTCCCCGTCTCACACACGCACACAAACAGTCAGCCAGGAGTTAAAATAAACTTGCAGACAATAATTTCCTTCGATAACAGAATTGGCAGCAACCCAGTAGCTGCTTGTCAAAAACTTTACTCACAGAGGGAGGTGTTCCTCCTCCATCAGATAAACCAAAATAAATTCACAAAGCCAAAGAATTGTCAAGTCCAGTCCATAATAAATCCAAGGAAGGCAGATAACGAAGTTCCAGAGACACAGTATGACTTGCTAGCTGTTCAGTTTTGTCCGTCACAAAGCCTGAATGGCCACCACACCCCCTTTTATCCCCTGTGGGGTGTGGTCCAGTGACTCAGCTTAATCTCTGGCACGCCTCCTTCTCTGCTGCGTGCACTTCTCTTTCCGATGCTGGCGGGGATCCAGCCAAGACTTATCTCCGTCGCTGTCTAACTGCGGCTGCTCGGAGATGCCTGGCTCCTGGCCTATCTCTTCTCCTATGGGAGACACCTGAGGCATTGCCAGAGAGGAGGGTCCTGGAGAGGGAGGCCTTGCCAACTCCTCTCCTTCACTTTCGGAGTCTTCTTCCTATGATAAGACGAGCTCGGGGGTCGGAGTCACAACAGGTCTTTGCAAGAATAGCCAGGTATCATGTCCCCTTCATGTTCAAAGAAGGACTCCCAAGATGGTGAAAGGACTGGAAACCAAATTCTTCAAAGAATGGTAAAAAGACTTACATATGTTTAGCTTGCAGAAGAAAAGGTTAAGAAGAGACATGATAGCTGCCTTCAAATATCTGGAAGGTTGTAGGAGGTACAGACTTATTCTCACTTACTTCATAGCGTAAGATAGAATGGATGGGATAAAATTTCAAGAATATAAATACAGATTAGATAATAGGAAGAACTTCTTGACAGTAACAGCTGATAATCAGTGGAATAAATTACTGTATTTTTCGGACTATAAGACGCTCCAAAGTATAAGATGCACCTAGCTTTTGGGGAGGAAAACAAGAGGGAAAAAATCTGCCTCTGCCTCCCAGCAATTTACCTCCTTGCAGCAAACAGCAAACAGTCTGGTCAGCTTCAGCACAGCCTGATTTAGCACAAGCAGCTGATTGGCAGCTGGATCGCCCCCCCCGGAATACCGCCTATCAGCTGTTCCAGGCTGCGGGGATCACCATCACCCATCGCCACCGTCACCGCCCATTGCTGCTACTGCCTATCGCTGCCTCCATGCACCCCATTTTCAGCCTCTGCATGTCCCATTTTCGGCCTCCGTGCATTCCAGGTGGTGGAGATTGCTGCTGCCACCACCTATCCCTGCCACCTGGAACGGGCCAAAAACGGGATGCGTGGAGGCCGAAAATGGGACATGATGGCAGCAACAGATGGTGGTGATCCCCACAGCCTGGAACAGCCTGGAATAGGCAGCCTGGAACAGCCTGGAACAGCCTGATAGGCAGTATTCCGGGGGGGGGGGCATCCAACTGCCAATCAGCTGCTTGTGCTAAATCAGGCTGTGCTGAAGCTGACCAGGCTGTTTGCTATTTGCTGCAAGGAGGTAAATTGCTGGGAGGCAGAGGCTGAAGGGTGGGGGCCGGTGGATGGGCGGGACTTCAGCAACATTCACTATATAAGACACACAGAGATTTCCACCCACTTTTTTTGGAGTGGGGAGTACGTCTTACACACCAAAAAATACAGTACCTCATGTAGTGGTTTCTTCCCCTTTGCTGGAGGTTTTCAAACAGAGACTGGATAATCATCTATCGGGATGGTGCAGTGAGCTGGATTTGATGACCTCTTGGATCCCTTTCAACTCTATGATTCTATGATTTGATTCATGACTTGATATATAACATCAACATTTATTTCTCACTGTTTCAGCATGACAAGTAGGTGATGTGCTAGGAAATAAAATGGTACTTTGTTTTGATTAGCTACAACATGAAGCTGAGAAAAGGAAAAATATCCAGGATTTCCAAGATATTTGGCACTCATCAGATTAGAAGACCAGCAGAGGAAGAGAAAGCCCCAGTGGGCCAACTTGTACAGTATAATGTTTACCAAGATTGTTGATTTCTCTGAAGTGTTGTTACATATATCAATATTGTTCTCCTTATGTGCTGCTAATATATAACACATTGCTGCTCAAGATGGAACATAGCCAATTGCCAAATTCAACAGCATCTTGAAATACTTTTTCATCTCCAGTGACATGTTTCATTGAGATTTTTATTTTAAATCACTAGGAAGCCCCCTCATGTTACACTTTACTCATTATTTGTCACATGGGGTTCTGTGTTCCTAATGAACTGTTAAAAAGCTGTTAATGAGTTATGTAAATGAGGGAAAGAGTTCACTGTAGAATTGATGGAACTTGGGAATTTTTCTGTTCATCTTTTTCCTAAATATAAACTAATAATTTACTGTGTTGAATTCCTAAAAGCTTATATTGTAATTATTATATGGTCTCTTTAACCCAGAATGCAGCTAGTTTTTATTTTACATCTTAATAAGACTGGGACTGACTCCTTTGGGAAGCTCTCTAGCCCAAATTATGTAGAAATTAAGATGCTTCTGATATATTATCTGTTAAGAGTCAAAAGGGGAGAGAAAATGTTATATTCTTTTAATCTCAAGGATCATTCCATATGGAATAAATTGCTGATCAAAGTCTAGCACACCTGGAGGGACCAAGTTGGGAAAACATTTTGTTGACCAGATGTGGCAGGATATATTTTCCTGATGGACATGGCATGATATAATGTTCTTAGATTTAATTTTTTTTTGCATGCCAAAACCAGAGACATTTTGTGCCTAAGGAAAACACCTGAATGCAGACACACTGCACACTTGCACATTTGCACACAGTTGAAAACTATACAACTACAAAAGGAAGAGACATTGAGCATGGAGATGGATGAACACTGTTGGAATTGTTCTGTGTAGTGTGGACTGTATAAATACTATGTGTATCAAGGAATAAGTGGAGGAGGAACATGGAATTGGAAATCCAGCAGGAGAGAAAGAGCTGTGGGTGGAAAGGACTGCAATTTGTGGAGAACGTAGTCAAGGAGATCCTGACAGCAGTGTCAGGATCCCAAAAGAACTGTTTTGTCTCGTCATTTGGCTCAAGAGGGACCACAGAAGTGAAAGTACTGAGAGAAGATGCAATAAGAAGGGAAGGGAGGAAGAAAGTGAAACAGATAAGATATTCTAAACAGATATTCTAAACTGGGCAGTGATGGGCTAAATCTTCTGTGGAAGCTTGGAGTGAAAGGTTTTCTTTACATTGAGCCTATTGAAAGATTCATATGGAGTTTCATACATTTCCTCCCTTAGATTTTAAATGTAGGCAAACATTTGAAGCAATTGAAATAAAAACAGCTCTCCAGTTTTGCATTTAAGGTTCTCTTGTTCACTCTGCTCTAGTGAACCATGGATTTTGGCTCCTCCCACAGTGCCTTCAGAGTAGGGTAAAAAAAGCCAAGATTATGACCATATCAGTGTAAAGTACAAATCAAATTTAAAAAATGAACAGTACTTTGATTGTACCATCACAACTGCTATTTTTATTTGTTTTACTATATCCTGTGGATGCTCCTATGCCCTCTGGTTCTGCCATGCCAGCATCCTAATATGTTCCATAAACTTGAGTTGAGGAGGACAAATATATGAGATCATTTGCTAATAAATTTCATCATAATAATGCATCAGGCTTAATAACTAATGTTTTAAGTAACTAGAAGGTACCTTTACTAGGACAAGAAAAATTCCTCATTTTTAAGGGTAAATGATAAATTATGGAATGAAACAAGTGCTCAAGGTTGTGTCACATAAGTGTTAATATTATGCTCACATCAGCAGCATTCTGCCTTTTTAATTTAAAGTGTGTATTCCTATGAGATTAACTATTATCTGTTTTTTCACTTTTTTTTTTTTTGTTCACTCTACCCATTTCATTATAACATTCTTTTCATGGATCTTTAACTGCCATGGCATCTGAAAAGAAGCTTTCCCTATATTTCACTAGGAATAATCACCCATTTGAATTAGACTTCTTTATTGATTACTTCTAAGAAATGAAGTTCCAAGTATTACCTCATATCTTTTTAAATGTTTATTGTCAATTATTTTTGCAACCAACATCCATTGAATTCAGGGGTGGGATCCTACCGGTTTAACAACCAGTTCGCTAAGCATGTGCCAGACACGCGTGTGCGCTGTTTGGAGAAAACTCACCTTCTGCATTGCTGCCAGCAAGAAAAACAGCTGAGGCGCAGCAATCCACTCTGCCGTCCCTATCAGCTGGGCTTCAGAAATGGAAATAAAAGTGAGTATAACGCAGGGACGGGTGGGAGGCCCCTCTTCAACTGGTTCGCTCATGGCTGAAAGTCAGAGCTAATGGTTCGCCCGAACTGGTCTAAACCGGTAGAATCCCACCATTGATTGAATTTCTATGTAGGCAATGTTGCCAAAAATAAAGGGTACAGAAAACGTTCTGTACCAAAACATTTTTGTTCAGAAAAGCTTGGATAAAGAAGAAATGGTTCCCTGACCCCACCAGAGATGTCTGAAAGAACTAAAAGATTAAGAGCATGCTACTCTTAAATGTTACTTAATTCAGGGACAGTATAATTACTTGAGAGAGAAAAATGTAAACCTCTCTGTTTGGGTTGTTCATTAATTCATTCCAGCAAGATTTTAAGGATCGTTTCTAAACTGTAGAATAAGAATTTTCCAAATTTTCTATCCTATAGACCCGTGATGGCATACACAGGTGGCACACAGTGCCCTCTCTGTGGGCACATGAGCCGTCACCCCAGTTCAGTTGTGCAGTGCATGTGCGCATGACTCCCACCAGGCAGCTGGTTGTCGGATCTCTGCCGCACATGCGCGGGGGTGGGGGGCACATGCAAAGCTGGCTAAGGAATTCTGGGAGTTGAAGTTCACAAGTCTTAAAGTTGCCAAGGTTGGAGACCCCTGGTGTAGGATGAGGTTTGTGGAAGCAAATGCTCTAGCTCAGTGTTTCTCAAGTTTGGCAACTTTTAAGATGTATGAACTTCAACTCCCACCATTCCCTGACTGAGGAATGTTGCGAGCCAAAGTCCGTGCACCTTAAAGTTGCCAAGTTTGAGATGCACTGTTCTGTTAAAGTCCCTCAATTTGCCAGAATTAGTTAAGGGCTTTGGGTTCATTGGTAAAAATGATTTATTTTCAAGATTTCTATTCCATTGACTGCCAAGGATTCTAAGCAGGGTACAACAGAAATAAAAAATTAAAATTACAGAAGAAACAGGAAACAAAGTAAAACACACTGCATAATCCAACAAGGGCAGTTTCCAAACTGCCTTGTTCCAAACTTATTCCAAACTGATGAAGCTTCTTGGATAAGAAACGAAACATTTTATTTTTTTTCCTCAAGGAAAAACAGTCCAGTTGCCTTTTGAAGAAAAAAACACCTTTGAGTTTCCAAACTTAAGTTTTCCTAAATGTTCTCTCTGGAGCCAATCTTTACCCCTTTACTGCATCACTGTTTGGTTTGATAGCAGCAGTGCCTCAGATAGAAAGTCCATACAGAGAGTGGTAAGGACAGACCAGAAGATTATAGGAAGCTCGCTTTCCATTATTTAGAATACTGCTTATAAGCGCTATGTGCTTAGAGCTCATAGCATTGTTAGAGACCCTACACACCCACTTTATCGTCTGTTTCTGTTGCTCTCCTCTGGGAGGAGGTTCTGAAGTATTTCTAGCAGGACTAGAAACTCTGTAACAGTTTTGTTCCCTATGCCATCCATTTGGTAAACTCACAAGATTCGTTTTTAGAATAGAATAGAATAGAATAGAATAGAATAGAATAGAATAGAATAGAATAGAATAGAATAGAATAGAATAGAATAGAATAGAATAGAATAGAATAGAATAACAGAGTTGGAAGGGACCTTGGAGGTCTTCTAGTCCAATCCCCTGCTTAGGCAGGAAACTCCACACCACTTCAGACAAATGGTTATCCAACATCTTCTTAAAAACTTTCAGTGTTGGATCATTCACAACTTCTGGAAGCAAGTTGTTCCACTAATTAATTGTTTTGTCAGGAAATTTCTCCTTAGTTCTAGGTTACTTCTCTCCTTGATTAGTTTCCACCCATTGCTTCTTGTCCTGCCCTCAGGTGCTTTGGAAAATAGTTTGACTCCCTCTTCTTTGTGGCAGCCCCTGAGATACTGGAACACCGCTATCACGTCTCCCCTAGTCCTTCTTTTCATTAAACTAGACATACCCAGTTCCTGCAACCGTTCTTCCTATGTTTTAGCCTCCAGTTCCCAAATCATCTTTGTTGCTCTTCTCTGCACTCTTTCTAGAGTCTCAACATCTTTTTTACATTGTGGCGACCAAAACTGGATGCAGTATTCCAAGTGTGGCCTTACCAAGGCATTATAAAGTGGTATTAACACTTCACGTGATCTTGATTCTATCCCTCTGTTTATGCAGCCTATAACTGTGTTGGCTTTTTTTCAGCACACTGCCAGCTCGTATTTAAATGGTTGTCCATTAGGACTCCAAGATCCCTCTCACAGTTACTACTATTGAGCAAGGTACCACATATATTGTACCTGTGCACTTGGTTTTTCTTGCCTAAATGTAGAACCTTACTTTTTTCACCATTGAATTTCATTTTGTTAGACAGTGCCCAATGTTCAAGTCTGTCAAAATCCTCCTGTATCTTAAGCCTATCTTCTGGAGTGTTGCCTATTCCTGCCAGCTTGGTGTCATCTGCAGATTTGATGAGCTCCCCATCTATCCCACCATGTACATGTATACAACCAAACTAGACTGTGTTGTTTCTCTGTGTCATATAATATATGTGGGTATATACATAAATTTGTATTTATTCATTCATTTTGTCATGTTCCTGCAGTGTATATGGGAGGTGGTGACAATGAGAGATGTATGCAATGAAATTTCATTTGAATGTATGCTGATCAGTGTACATTCAAAGTGACAATAAAGTTTCTACTCTACTCTACTCTACTCTACTCTACTCTACTCTACTCTACTCTACCCTACCCTACCCTACCCTACCCTACCCTACCCTACCCTACCCTACTCTACTCTACTCTACTCTACTCTACTCTACTCTACTCTACTCTACTCTATATTCCTATGTGGAAACTTACCAGAAACATAGTGGTCCATGTATATGGGGGACAAGTTATTCTCCAGGGAATAGGAATTGAGAAGAACCTGCAAATGAAACTCCTTAAGGGAGGGACTCTTAGCAATGCCTCTATGGAGAAATCTTCCTGGATTGGCAATTCCTTTCAGAACAGACAGCCTTGAAAAGAACTAGGTCCTGGTTCTCTAAAGTCTGGTGTAGGAGCAAGCAACCTGGAAATGTCCTTGTGGAGAGGCAAATATAGGAAAACACTTAGAAATTGTTGTGACTCCAGCCAGTACAACAATATTGAATTAGATGAATTAAGAAAATTCCTTCTCAGATAGAAACATCTTTTTAAAAACCTTCTTGGTATATGAAAAGTAGTAGAGGACAATGTAGAAGAAACTGCTACATTTTCTTGCCAGCGTTAAGGAGCAAATGCAACGAGGGAGGGGAATTAGTTTATCAGTATTACTGAAGGGGAGGAGAAAGGATGAGATTATGCTGGACAATTTCATATACTTACTTGGATCTTGGATGTCCAAATGCTGCTGCCAGCACACCTGTCCAAGAGTGTACACAGGGTTATAAGAGCATATGGCAATCTCCCTTTTCACATTGAAATGGAACTCAATTCCATACACTTATGTATATAATCTTTGCAATAGCCATTACTTTAATCTCCTCATGCCAGTGTGATGCACAACTCAGAAGAATATGAATCAGATTATGTGTGCCAGCACAGCATTTATCTAAAAAAAAAAAAAGAGGGAAGTTAGACAAGTGCAATCTATTCCCAAATTGCTGTTCAGTGAACCAGGTGCCAGGGAGAAGTAAATGTAAAATATGTGCAAAGCCTTTCAGAAATCTGTTTTCCATCTCTGAAAGTAGGAAGAAGGTGAACGTAACAGAGGAAACTGCAAAGAAAACTTTGGAACAGGTGCCAACAAGTTGAGCATAACGTCTGGAAGACTGCTTGGACAAATGCTTGTCATCTCAACATATTTGTTACCATAACCTGTAGCTCTTCTAAGGCCTATGGTACAATCTCCTTGATTTGATTCATTCATCATTGGCTTATTCATTGACACCTCCTTCTTCTATTTTTCTCTTGCCATCATCTATTTGCATCATATACCTTAAGTATGTGAGATTTTGCTTGCTGACCAGTAATTATTTTTGATTAGTTCACAATTTGAAATCCCTGCTACCTTTAATAAGTGTCTTCAGAGCCATAATTTGGTATTTAAATTCTTTTTTGTTCTTAATTTTTACCTTCACAGAAAATCACTGGAAAATCATAGCTTTCACCTTCACTGGAAAATCATAGCTTTAAGTATACTGATGTTTATGCTCATAATAATATCCTTATTATTATGCCATTGCCTTTCTGCTTGAAAAATGTATCTGCTCTCACCAATATCTGTGTATCTGATCTTATTGATCTGATATTATATCCCTCTGTTTTTTCTGAAGCTGCCTATTTATTTGGCATTTCACTCTTCATTTATAATTCTATTCTTCTTTGTAAGGTTTTAATCAAAACTTCGCTTGTAAATGAAATTAATGCAATAGTGCAACAATTTGCAAATTATCTTCAATCCCTTTCTTCAGTGTAGATACTGTATACAGAAATCTTTTCCAATCTTTGGGGCCACACAATTGTATTCAACCTTGTTTAATAGTTGTTGAAGCAGCACCTCTTCTCTTGCAACTTTAAATAATTCAGTGAGTATTTCATCTACTCCTGGTGCTTTCTTGTTTAATAGAATATCTATTGCCTTCTAATAAGGCTAAACATAGGATTAAAATCCAATAAGATGGTTTGAAGCATGCAAGGACGTAAAGGTAGCTTCCTCCTGATGTTCAGCATCCATGAAATGCTGCTGGGAGTAATAATCAGGAGTAATGCTGCTGGTTGACAATGTTATGCTGGTAACACCCAAATCTACTTCTCTCTTCCATCTTCATTGATTGTACTGAGCTCCCTAAATGGCTATTATCTAGATTGGCTTGTGGACTAGTTGAAACATAACAAAATGAATCTGCAGATGTCAAAGGGTTGAGAGAAGGGGATATATATATTTTTTATCCAATTGGAAAGTCTTTTGAAGAATCACATCCATAGTTTGAGGTTGTTCTTCAATCTAGTGCTGTATCAGAGGGTTCAGGTCAGCCTGGTGGTGAGAAAT